>NW_012114944.1:728548-735591 GCF_000951035.1 Colobus angolensis palliatus
AGCCAGTATGGTCTCGATCTCCTGACCTCGTGATCCGCCCGTCTCGGCCTCCCAAAGTGCTGGGATTACAGGCTTGAGCCACCGCGCCCGGCCAAAGACTCCATTTCAAAAATAAATAAATAAATACTAAAAAATAAAAAGATCAAGAAAAAGGAAGTACACAGTCACGGAAGAAAAACTGGTACTTCTTGAGCAAAAATCTGAAAATCTGAAATCTGAAATGCTAGAACATCCAAAACTTTCTGAGTACAGATTTCACACTCAAAGGAAGTACTCAATGGAACATTTTGAAGTTTCAGATTTGGGATGCTCAACCAGTATATAACGCAAATATATAAAACCTGAAAAAAATCAAAAATCCCAAACACTTCTGGTCCCAAGCATGTTAGATAAGCGATATTGTACCTATACACAAGCTAGATGGGTGCTTTTTTCCAAGACAAATGAACGAAGCCTACTATAAGGAATTCTTGTCAAGAAAGACTCCTGCTTAGAATCGCACATAAGCAGTTTAGGAAGGACTCTCCTATTTTCATTTCTCAAATGGCCATCCTCCTGACAATGTATCAAGAACTCTGAAAATGTATATAATTGAGGATACAAGTTAATTTACCTCAACTGAGGGAATAGTTTTACCAAATTCTTCAATATTTTATCTCATTGTTGGGTCAGATCTAATCCCCCAGCTCAAGTTCATTCTCACTGTGAAAATGTGACTATTTTCAAACTGACATTAGCTGAGTTAATTTCAGTATCTAAGTGAAACATGACTACAGGTGGTGCATGCCCGTGTATTCCCAGCTACTTAGGGAGGTTGAGGTGGGAGAATCCCTTGAACGTGGGGCAGAAGTCGTGGCGAGCAGAAATTGCGCCACTGCACCCCAGCCTGGGCGACAAAGTGAGACCCTGTCACAAACAAACAAACAAAAAACTCGCATAGAATTTTGAGCCTGACACAGGGTAGGGATGACTTGGAAGAGGATCCTGGAGTAACAAATAGTCATGAATCAGAATAAAGGCCTGGGGGTAAGAAAAATCTACAGGCAAAGACTGTTGCCAATGGTTCAGTTCCACTGTGACTCTCTGAGGCCTTCTCCACTTGCAGATATATTTCTCCGAGCATGTCACAGTTGAATGGGTAAAGTTAAAATAGGAATAGGTTTCTTCAAACAGCAGAGTACAGACTCAAGCAAGGCAGCTTGGGATGGAATCCCAGTGTACTGCTATGTGATCTTGGGTAAATATTTAATCCTCACTGATAAAACTGGAATAAAGCAGTCCCTACTTCAAAAGGTGTTATGACTACCTGGTTAAGAGCAACCTTCTTCCAGTACTTCTATGCCCCCTTCCCTGCTTTCTTATTCTTCACAACACAAGTAATCGGTTAACAGTATCTTTATTACCTTGCCCATTGCTCTATATGTAGTAGCTACTCAAATATAAACGTTTGCTACCTAGGAATTATGGAATATGGCCCTGTGAACGAATGTAAAAATAATGCTGGAGGGCTTGTGTAAATTGCTGTGCCCAATATAAATTAATGAGAATTTGTAACTCACAGGATTTAATTAACATCAGAGCTGCAATCAGTTTCTTCCAGCACCATAAACTATAAACAGATACATAATCAGGAGAGAAACTGTAAGCTGGAGGACAACAGATCAAGCCAAAAAACTGGGGATTGGCCACCACCTCCAAGGCTGTAAAGAGGATGTCCAACAAATACATTGGCCCTCACACTCCTTGCATGAACTGTGGTTCCATCCCCAGTCATACACGGATTACTTAAAAGTGAGAAAACTTTTAAGAAAAATCAACTTTTCTTCTCCAATGTGAGAAACACACCATGCCTGAAAGGTAAGCAAAGACAAGCAAAGAATCAACACGTTTTGACAATGTGCTCAGAATACCTAAGCAAATATTTTATATGACTTGCATTTGATATAGAAGATCTGGTCTAGCCCTAGCACTGTGGGTTACCACTGAACAAGTAATTTCTCCCATGGTGGTCACAGCTCCCAAGTTTATTTTTTTAAAAGCAGGTTAGGGCTGGGCGTGGTGGCTCACGCCTGTAATACTAGCACTTTGGGAGGCCAAGGCGGGCAGATCACCTGATGTTGGGAGTTTGAGACCAGCCTGACCAACATGGAGAAACCTCCTGTCTACTAAAAATACAAAATTAGCTGGGCGTGGTGGCAGATGCCTGTAATCCCAGTTACTTGGGAGTCTGAGGCTGGAGAATCGCTTGAACCCGGGAGGCGGAGGTTGCAGCGAGCCAAGTTCGCACCATTGCACTCCAGCCTGGGCAACAAGAGCGAAACTCTGTCTGAAAAATAAAAAAAATAATAAAATAAAAATAAAAAGCAGGTTGGCGTAAACATGCTCTATGATCCCTTTAATTCTGAGTGAGACTATGTAAGGAAGTGGGGAAGGGAGAGAGAGTGAGTGTGCAGAGGGCAACAGGTTCATTTTAGTTTTTGCAAAACCAATACCCACGTGTCATAGAAAGATATCAGGGGGCTGTTGTAAATGTAGGGATCTGATTTTTACATATGCTATCCACCCAGTCTCCTCCCCAGAATAACACCTGATGATCCTGTTGAAAGCTATAATCTGGCTGGGCACAGTAGCTCACGCCTGTAATCCAAACACTCTGGGAGGCCGAGTTGGGTGGATCACTTGGGGCCAGGAGTTCGAGACCAGCCTGGCCAACATGGTGAAACCCCATTTCCACTAAAAATACAAAAATTACCCAGGCGTGGTGATGAACACCTGTAGTCCCAGCTACTTGGGAGGCAGAGGCTCAACAATCACTTGAACCAGGAGGCAGACACTGCAGTGAGCTGAGATCTTTCCATTGCACTCCAGCCTGGCAATAGAGAGAGACTCTGTCTCAAAATAATAAACAAACAAACATAAAAATACAAAAAATTAGCTGGGTGCAGTGGCACACGCCTGCAATGTCAGCTACTCAGGAGGCTGAGAATAGTTTGAACCTGGGAGACAGAGGTTGCAGTGAGCCAAGATTGTGCATTGCACTCGAGCCTGAGGAACGAAGGGAGACTCGGTCTCCCCACCCCATCCCCCCCCCCCAAAAAAAAGGAAAAAAAAGGCTGTAATCTGTAACTTTTCTTTTATCCACTTCACTTACTATAAAATGCTAATATTAGAATCTTTATCTGTTTTGTATCTGGCTGTATTCCCTAAATGCCTAGACACAGAGCTACCAATCAATAAGTATTACTTGCTGACTGAATAAGTTGAATAAATGCTAAATACATAGTCAAGAGACCCTAATCCATTTTCTCCATTTCCATTTAGGAAACAATCAATATATACATAGTAGATAGGAAGGAAAGGCGTTTCAGACAGTTCTTTAATCCGCTGATCTCCTATTCCTTAATAATATTCCTTAAACTTCTTTTCCCTTTTTTCCCCCATATTTCCAGAAAACTCTCCTGTCTTAAAAGCACAAAATCAGCTATAGAAAGATTAATAAATTAGAAAATAAAAACAGTTTAAGGGGCAACAGGAAGTACCTGGCAAAGACAGACAAAAAGCTTATCTTTAGAATCTAAGGTCTGGAGACAACCTGGAGGGCAGTCTGGCTCCTATACTATAAATGAACAAATGGATAGTAGCATAACACACTTAGCAGGACAAAAAAATTTAACCCCAAAGCACCTTCATAATTATGATGCACAATCACTTGTAACATTAGTAACCTAAACTGATTTTGCTTTCTCCCTCTATCATCACTCTTAACTTCAAATGCTCATTTCTAAAATCTGTAGTATACAAAATTTTCTGTAGCCAACTATATATTCTAGAAGTCTCTTTCAGTGGCTTGCCTTTGAAATAAGTTAAAAATGAAACTCATGCCTCTTGATTGGTACAATAATAAAGGAGACTCTGGAATGCTATGGCTACCACTCCCTGTAAAGAGAGTGAAATCAGTCTTAGCAAAGCTCACAAAGACAGAGACCAACAAACAGAACAAAGAAACCATGTGGAATATCCCAATGATCAACCAACTTCTTGATCCAGCTCCAACGCAATAGGAGAGGAGGATCTTGATCAAAACAGCAGAGAAAAAGACTGCTTAGATTGGTCTGCACTGGAAACTACCAAAGGAGTGACAGATTCCTGCATATAACACACAGGAAATGGGAGGGAAGCCACTGGAAACTGGTGATGAAAAAGACTAAATTTAAGTCCATCCAGATTGGCAGCCAGATGTTTCCAACGCCCAGCCCACAGAAATATTTACTGCAAGGGCTGGGCCATCAAGGGTACTGATGAGTATGAAAAGTCCCTAGAGATCAGGTTTCTTTGGAGATAAAAAGAACAAAAGCAAAACACACAATGAAACCACCACCAATAGTTTGGACATAATTTAAAATATACACATATCAGGCCCAAAGTAGACTTCTTGTGTATGAATCAGATCGATTCAACTGACAATCCCCAATATTTAAATTGGCCTTTGTAAACAGAGCCAAAAAAAATTTTTTGAAGGTAAAGTGTAAGAAGAAAACATAATTCAATACAATTAACGCCAAAAGTGGACCAAAAGGTAATGTCCAAGATATTTCCAACATGAGTTGCTGAGACAGCTATCAACCTTTGAAACACATGTTCATATATTAAGATAATCCATTCAGGCTGTGCATAAGAGGAAGCACCATGATGGGGACAGAGGCATAGGTAGGAAAGTGGAGTGTTGATCAAAAGTCCAACCCACCTCAGGTTGAGGAATTAGCCCTAGGTTTTCTGTATAATTTGACATACAAACCAGCAGGGCCCTCAGCATCTCAACAGTGTGTCCCCACAAATCACACTCTTCTTGCCCTAGGCCCAGAGTTATGCAAGAGAATCCAGCAATGTAAGGTTGGCATGCATTTTCACCATGGCAGACATCAACACGAACCTCACCTTGTCACTGTCATCATGACAAATGTGGTCGTGATGGATGGACTGGCACTGAAAAGAAGCACCAACACTACCTACAAGAAAAAGGGAGGAAAGGTTAAGATGCAGTAATTCCTTACATTTAAACTGCTTTACCAATTAAAAGTGCTTTTATATCCATGATCCCATCTAATACTCATAAGTAGACACTGTGGGGATTATTGTTCACACATTTTAACAGAGGAAAACAAACCAGAGAGGCTGACCCACACAAAGCAGCAGTCAGAGAGTAGCAGGTCTAAAACGACAACTCCATTATTCAAACCGCTAACTCCCCCTCTTTCCACTAGACCGAGTGGTCTGCTCTCAAAGTAAGATTACCTACATAAACACAAGCTTTCAATAAGGCAAACTCTTATTTATGAGGAAAAATATTATATTCCTTTTCAGACTACACACTTCGAGAAAAAATTGGTCCTATAAATTCTAAACATATAAGAAACAATCTAATATGCAATCACGTAACACTTTAAATGTTTTTATTACTTTAAATGTACACATTTTTAATATATCCATTTGTTAACTTAAAAAACTACCTTCCAGTAACAACTGCTCTTTAATAATAGTTACCTTTCTAACCAATAAAAACACAAACTATTCAATAAGTGATTGAACAACAGATTACCCAATTTTAAAAGTTTTGGTTTGTACTTCATACCATAAACAAAATGGTGAGTCAAATATCTATGTAATATAAAAAATGAGGGCAGTTTTAGACAAAAATGTTAAGTTTTTTAAATAATCTTGGAGGCCAGGCGCAGTGGCTCAGGCCTGTAATCCCAGCACTTTGGGAGGCCAGGGCGGGTGGATCACCTGAGGTTAGGAACTCAAGACCAAGCTGGCCAACATGGTGAAACCCTGTCTCTACTAAAAACACAAAAATTAGCCACACGTGGTGGTGCACCCCTGTAATCCCAGCTACTAGGGAGGCTGAGGCAGGAGAATCACTTAAACCCAGGAGATAAGAGGCTGCAGTGAGCCAAGATCGTGCCACTGCACTCCAGCCTGCATGAGTGAGACCCTGTTTCAAAAAAAGAAAATGAAAATAATCTTGGAGTTAGAAAAACCTTCTGAAAGAAGATACTAAACATGAAGTCATAAATAAAACGCGCACATGACTGCGGACCAAAGGTTAACAAAACTCCTCCTGAGTAGCTGGGATTACAGGCACATGCCACCACACCCAACTAATTTTTGTATTTTTAGTAGAGACCAGGTTTCGCCATGTTGGTCGGGCTGGTCTTGAACTCCTGACCTCGTGATCTGCCCATCTCGGCCTCCCAAAATGCTGGAATTACAGGCGTTAGCCACCATGCCCAGCCTCAGACAGTACATTTTAAGATATTATTAATGTTGGGAAGAAGTAACATGAGGCTAAAGACCGCAAGTGAGGATCACATACTTATTTACTATTACAGTAAGAGCTTACTGATACTTCCAGATATGTACAGCAGAAAATTCTATTTCAGAATCGGATTTGTTTTGTTTTGTCTTGTTTCTTTTCTTTTTTTTTTTTTTTTGAGACGGAGTCTCGCTCTGTGCCCAGGCTGGAGTGCAGTGGCCGGATCTCAGCTCACTGCAAGCTCCGCCTCCCGGGTTCACGCCATTCTCCTGCCTCAGCCTCCCGAGTAGCTGGGACTGCACGCACCCGCCACCTTGCCCAGCTAGTTTTTTGCATTTTTTAGTAGAGATGGGGTTTCACCACGTCAGCCAGGATGGTCTCGATCTCCTGACTTCGTGATCTGCCCGTCTCAACCTCCCAAAGTGTTGGGATTACAGGCTTGAGCCACCGCGCCTGGCCTTTTCCTTGTTTCTTTTCCTGTATTTCCTGCCAAATTAGGAGACATAGATATGTGAAAAGGTCAAGAGTATGTGTGCTGTAGAGAATCTCAAGAGGAATCCACTCCATCTCAAAGTGGGGCTCAAGTTTCCTACCCCCAATTCTTCAGAATGCTGAATTTTATGAGGATCAAATTATTTAAAAGAATTTTTTTTTGAGACAGAGTCTCACTCTGTTGCCCAGACTGGAATGTAGTGACATGATCTTGGCTCACTGCAACCTCTGCCTCCCA
>NW_012114944.1:736732-740914 GCF_000951035.1 Colobus angolensis palliatus
TGGCTTTTTTTGTATTTTTAGGGTTTCTCCATGTGGCTCACCACAACCTCTGCCTCCCGGGTTCAAGCGATTCTCCTACCTTAGCCTCCCAAGTAGCTGGGATTACAGGCATGCACCACTATGCATGCCTGGCTAATTTTGTATTTTTAGGGTTTCTCCATGTTGATCAGGCTGGTTTCGAACTCCTGACCTCAGGTGATGCACTCGTCTCAGCCTCCCAGAAGTGCTGGGATTATAGGCATGAGCCACCGTGCCCAGCCTACATATAACTTTTAAACCAGATATTCCAATCCTAAAAGTGCATTTCATAAATACACTTGGCCCTCAAACTGATGTGTGTACAAATTATGCATCATGGTTTATTGCATGCCTCTCAAGATTAGAATTGGCTCCATGAGGGCAGGAAATTTCCTTGCCTTATACATTATATCCCAAATGGAAAGAACAGTGCCTGGCAAACAGCAGGTACTCAATCAATATTTGCTCAACAGAATCAGTAAAATCAATTATTTTAAAGGTTTAAATGCCCACCAATAAGAGAATACTCAGCAACTATAAGCGGAGGGTGGGTGGGAAGAGGAAGCTCTTTATGTACTGATAAAGAATGAGCTCCACTATATACTGTCACAGAAACAAAGCAATGTGTGGAACAGCATAGTGGGCCACCACTGTGTGAAAAGGTGGGGCTGGTGGAGCTACAGATGTATAGAAACTGATCACACTGTCTCTAAGTCTAGGGAGAACCACGAAGCAGGACAGGCATCAAAGAAAGTCTTTTTTTCACTGTATGCTTTTTCCTATTTTTAAAATTTGGAACCATGCAAATATATTACCTATTTTAAAAATAAACTTTTAGAAAAGAGATTGGTCTTACTCTAAATTACAGTGGTTATAATATGAAGCAGATTCTTAAACATACTTGAGGTTAGCAAGCTGAAATGCAAAGCAAACACGAAAGTAGTAATTTTTAAATGAGATGTGACCTATACCTAAGAATTATTTGTATTCCAAAACAAAAAGTAAAAGTTAGGTAGAAATTTACTCTAATAATTTATATTATTCTGTGAAGTCAATACAGCTGTTTGAATAACAGGCATCATTTAGAGGGAGAAACTGACTTTGAAAAAAAACAATTGTTAATGATTAGTACTGGTTCTTAAATGTTCAAAGACACTGAACATGCCTTGGCCTTACTGAATGAAGTTTTTATACACCACAGATCTAATCTAGTTCTTTGCAACTCTTCTGGTATCCATGAGAACCTATAGATTTTTATTTCCTAAAAAAGCATTTGTTTCAAAATGGCAAAACAATTCATTTAAATGTTAAGCTTCCTATATGAGGCTGTAGGGACCTAATATTAAAGATAGACTCTGCGTGTATATTCATAGTTGTGTAATGAAGTTTATAGATAAACCTTTCATTTAAATTAGGCTTTTATCAAAATTAAGTTGTAGCAGGGTGTTTTGGTAAGGGAGGTGCCAAAAATGTAAAGAGTGGGTAGAAAAGTAAAATATTGAGAAAGTGCATTGCAAAAATATCTAGGGAAGTCAAATGATCTCAATGGGAAAACTGACATTAAACAGTGATAATCCAAACAAGAAGAGACCTCAATTCGGTTTAGAAAGAGCTTAGCCATTCAGCTCCTTTTCTAAAAGATAACTGCCCATTATTAAAATAGTGATGACAGACTCACACAGCATAATCTAGATTACCATGTTAGATTCATTTATACCCATTTTCCTTCTATTATTTGTGGAAAATATATAATTTACAGAGGCAATAGTAAGAAACACTTAAAATCGTGGCTGGGCATGGTGGCTCACGCCTGTAATTCCAGCACTTCGGGAGGCCGAGGCAGATCACAAGGTCAGGAGATTGAGATCATCCTGGCTAACATGCTGAAACCCCGTCTCTACTAAAAATACAAAACATTAGCCGGGCGTGGTGACAGGTGCCTGTAGTCCCAGCTACTGAGGAGGCTAAGGCAGGAGAATGGTGTGGACCCGGGAGGCGGAGCTTGCAGTGAGCCAAGATGCCGTCACTGCACTCCAGCCTGGGTGACAGAGAGAGACTCTGTCTCAAAAAAAAAGAAAAGAAAAACACTTACAATCAGATTAGCACTAAAAAATGGGAACATAGGCCAGGTGCAGTGGCTCACACCTGTAATCCCAGCACTTTGGGAAACTGAGGCAGGTGGATCATGATGTCAGGAGATCGAGACCATCCTGGCTAACATGGTGAAACCCTGTCTCTTCTACAAATATAAAAATTAGCCGGGCGTGGTGGTGGGCACCTGTAGTCACAGCTACTGAGGAGGCTGAGGCAGGAGAATGGCGAGAACCCGGGAGGCGGAGCTTGCAGCAGTGAGCTGAGATTGCGCCACTGTACTCCAGCCTGGGCAACAGAGCGAGACTCCTTCTCCAAAAAAAAAAAAAAAAAGGAATAGGAACATAAGTATAAGTAATATAAAATGGATAATCATCCATCCTTTAGTTTTGCCATGGCAACCAGGGTCAGTAATCTTTGAAAGCTGTTTTCTGATTTCCTAGTTCTAAAACAGAGAAGGCAGTTTTCTACCACCAGAGAAGCCAAAGGTCAGACCCTTCCTTTTCCCTTCTTAGCTATTCCTATGCAGATAAACATTTGAAGAGGCAAATAGGATATGAGTGGCTGCTTAACAAGGCCACTCGGGCTGCAGTGGCAGGTGGCCAGCCCTTTCCTTCACTCTTGCTCTTGGCACTGCAGCTGAGCAGGGCAGGACCAGGGAGAGAATTCATGTGTCAATCTTACTATCAAAGATGCCACTCCCCAACCAACATCAGACCAGTCATATACAATGTATTTGGTTTTGTCTCAACGTATCTTACAACTAAAGTATCTTCTCATCAACTCTCGGTTCTTTATGAAGATGATGCAAGTGAGCCTAAATATAAATACAAGTAAATCAACTCAAAGGAAAAATCTACCTAGCAGGAGAATCGCTTGAATCCAGGTGGCAGAGGTTGCAGTGAGCTGAGGTCATGCCCTACACTACAGCCTGGGCAACACAGCAAGACTCTGTCTCAAAAAAAGAAAAAGTGGCAGGGCACAGTGGCTCACACCTGTAACCTATAATCCCAGCACTTTGGGGGGCCAAGATGGGCGGATGACCTGAGATCAGGAGCCTGACCAAATGGCACAACCCTGTCTCTACTAAAAATACAAAATTAGCTGGGCGTGGTGGTGGGTGCCTGTATTCCCAGCTATTAGGGAGGCTGAGGCAAAAGAATCGCTTGAACCTGGGAGGCAGAGGTGGCAGTGAGCCGAGATCATGCCATTGCACTCCAGCCTGGGCAACAAGACTGAAACTCCATCTCAAAAAAAAAAAAAAAGAAAGAAAAAGAAAAGAAAAGAAAAAGTTACTGACATGGAAAAGTTACCAAAATATATTAAGTGGAAAAAAAACCAAGTTGCAGAATAAATAAATATACTAAGGCCCTGTATCTAAACAAAGAGATTAGAAATATACACAAACTGCTTACAGTAATTATCCTTGAAAAGGACAATGGAACTGGGGACACTGATCTATTTTGTATTGTTTGCATCTTCTACAATATTAAGCACTATTTGCTTAATTAAAAACCAATAACAAAACGAAAAAAGGCACTAGTTGTGTAAGTAAAATGAAAATTATTCATACAAGGCACTTACATAATCTCAGATACTTTGGGAGGCCAACCTGTGTGGATCACAAGGTCAGTTTTAACCTTCTTATGCAACACTTTTTTTTCCCCCATCTCAAGTGCCTCATGGTCTGACAGTCTTGAATACTCCATGGGCAGACACATTTTTACTCCACCTGCCTGCCAATCTAACACAGTCAAGGCTAAGTTGAGCATGGCTCCTTTAACCCCAATAGTGACTATGGAGTGGGAGAGTAGGGTCCTGGTAAGAAAAAGGGTGTTAGAAGAAAAGATGAGAAAGAAAAAGCTCAATGGAAAAAGAGCATACCCTTTTCTACTTTGTAATGTACTGCTAAGGTTACAAAAAGGCCTTTGTCCAACCTGGCAGAGCTTAGTTATTTATATACAACACAAACTCTCCAAGAATGTCAGCTAAGTGAAAGATAAAATTTACATAATTTCATTTTGCAGGCTTTTCATCTGTTCCGGGTTACTAAATTAGCTTTTTTTTTTTTTT
>NW_012114944.1:740964-742369 GCF_000951035.1 Colobus angolensis palliatus
TTTTTTGAGATGGAGTCTCACTCTGTCACCCAGGTTGGAGTGCAGTGGCACGATCTCGGCTCACTGCAACCTCCGCCTCCCGGGTTCACGCGATTCTCCTGCCTCAGCCTCCTGAGTAGCTGGGATTACAGGCACGTGCCACCATGCTGGCTAATTTTTGTATTTTTAGTAGAGACAGGGTTTCACCTTGCTGGCTGGGCTGGTCTTGGACTCCTGACCTCGTGATCCACCCAGGTCGGCCTCCCAAAGTGCTGGGATTACAGGTGTGAGCCACCGCACCTGGCCCCAAATCTTTTAAAATACTGATTATAATATAATATCACCTAGGATGGATTTCACCAAACACTACAAAGGTCTAAGATGCATTCATATACATGCTCCTCAATTAAAAACAACAACTTGTACACTTCTTTCAAAAAGGCTTGCTTTGGGAAGTTAACACTATTGCTCTATGACACCTTCAAGTCCATCTAAATTAGCCTGGGAATTGACCTTCTGTTCAAAGAAATCACAGCTATTTAAGGAATGACAACTTCTAAGAAAGATTATTTTCTAGTATATTAAGGCATTTGTACTTCCAAACTGATTTACAGTGAATCATTAGATTATAAACCTATTTATCATCACTGAATATATTAGCCTATTCTTAGACACTAATGATAACTCTTTCTGAATACATCATTTTAACCTTGTCATTTCCCTACATAGGAATCATCAATAGCTTTATCCTACTTGTAAGGGTGGGGGAAAGTCAAATTTGTCCATCAGGCATTCCAATCTTTCTAATCTCATCACTACCAACTCTTGCCAAAGCCTTAGCTCAAACCGGCTGTCAACTTCCTATTCTTTGAACTCACCATAATCTGACTGAATGTTCTCATGCTATTAGACCCATCTTTAAAACTCTACCTCAATTCTGCCATCCCTCAATATCCAACTCAAACCTCAAAAAAGCTAGATGGTATCATCTCCCCTATGAACTTTTAGCAATGACTACTATTGGGGCTTGGGGGTTTCATTAAATAAAATCCCTTCCCTCCATCCACCTATCTACTCATTTCGGGAATAAGTGAGAAACATGACCAAAAAAGTCAAATAGATAGTGACCAAACTGTCGGCTTTATTATAAAGCTCATATTTTAAAAATACATTAAAAATTAAAGACATGGGTCGGGCACAGTGGCTCACGCCTGTAATCCCAGCATTTTGGGAGGCTGAGGTGGACGGATCATGAGATCAGGAGATCGAGACCATCCTGGCTAACATGGTGAAACTGCATCTCTACTAAAAATACAAAAATTAGCCAGGTGTGGTGGCACGCACCTGTAGTCCCAGCTACTTGGGAGGCTGAGGCAGGAGAATCGCTTGAACCTGGGAGGCAGTGACTGCAGTAAGCCAAGATTGT
>NW_012114944.1:743024-746836 GCF_000951035.1 Colobus angolensis palliatus
GCCTGTAATCCCAGCTACTTGGGAGGCTGAGGCAGGAGAATGGCGTAAACCCAGGAGGCGGAGCTTGCAGTGAGCTGAGATCTGATCACTGCATTCCAGCCTGGACAACAGAGCGAGACTCCATCTCAAAAAAAAAAAAGTTATTTTTAAATATCATACTGTTTTTAGTATGTTTGTTATCTCCATATAGATTAAGCTCCTAGAGAGTGAAACATTAAATGCATTGTCCGCAGGCACAGTGATGGCAAGACTTGGGATGGGGACAGCAACACTGTGAACCAGATAATAAAATCTCTGATGGAACTGATGGATGCAAGATGAGAGAAATGTCTGTGCCTGGAGCTTTAGTAGATGACAGAAAAAGGGGTTATAGGGAAAAATAGCATACACCTCAAAGACCAATTTTCACACGAAGGTATTAAAGCAATGGCTGAAAGTTGCAAGCGTGAGAAAAATGTCAATGCTATGTATTTACATTAAAAAGGAAAAACAAAGCAATTCTATCTTTATATTATTTATATGCACAATACAACAACCACTCAGTTGTTGGGACACAGAAGACTCAAATGACAAAATGACAATTAGGAATCACTACAAATAGATAAAGACTTAACTAACATTCAATGTTGGAAAATTATTTCAAGCCATCAAACCATATAGACCAGAAAGCAACAAAAAGAATGTAATTAAAATGCAAAAAGAAATGAACTTAAACACTGAAAGGCAGGCAAAACCATTGAACCGAAAAAAATACTTAGGATGGTAAACAGACTCATCCATCTGGTTTCCATGACTAATAGAAACAGAGGTGATCAGGGAGAGCGAGTGGAGAGAAAACAGGAGGTTATGGATAAGAACCTGGTGAACATAACACAGAAAACAGGTGTTGCAAACTGAAATGTACAGAGGCAAAATTAACTACAGTTAACTTTTGGCTAATGAATGAGTGAACACACTAGATAGAACCAAGCAGGCTAGAGCCAGCCTGTTCCCCTCCCAGAAGAGCTCTAATGATCACTGCCACAGGAAAATGGCCACCTAAGTGCAACCAGGTCATCTTTTCCCCAAAAAGGCCATACATTCAGATTTTAAATATTTTTATTGTTAGCAACTACAATCATGTTTTCAAAACACTCTGAGGGCCAATAAAACATCTGCAAACAAGATTTGACAGTCAGCTAGCCATTCTTGATTTAGGACATGGACAAAGAAAAACCCACGAAAGCACCTGAAAAGAAATAATTTAAAAAAAGGACAGTGAATGATCAGGATATAACAGTTCACTGAAACCAAAGGCAAAGGGTTTCAAGAAAAAAAATGAGGGTTGGAGGTTGGGGGGAAAGGAGAGCATCAGGAAGATTACAGCATTCATTATGCTGGGCTTAATACCAAGGTGATGGGTTCATCTGTGCTGGAAACCACCATGTCACATGTCACACGTTTACCTATGTAACAAACCTGCATTTCCTGCACATGTACCCTGGAACTTAAAAGCTGAAGAAAAAAAAGGGCGATAAACAGGAAGTTCAATTAAAAATCAAGACAAAAGGCCAGGTGCGATGGCTCACTCCTGTAATCCTAGCACTTTGGGAGGTCGAAACAGGCAGATAATTTGAGGTCAGGAGTTTGAGACCAGCCTGACCAACATACTGAAACTCCATCTCTACCAAAAATACAAAAATTAGCCAGACGTGGTGGTGCACACCTGTAGTCCCAGCTACTTAGGAGGCTGAGGCAGGAAAATCACTTGAATTCAAGAGGCAGGGGTTGCAGTGAGCTGCGATCGCACCACTGCACTCCAACCTGGGTGATAGGAGTGAAAACCCTGTCTCAAACAAACAAACAAACAAACAAAAGATTTGAATAAATAAGGGAATACCACACCCCTCAAATAAAATGCCGTTAGTGCTCTTTAGTAATCGGAAAATTTAAAATAGCTTCATACTGCAGCTTTAAGAGCCATTCTCCTTTTTTTGAGAGCCATCAGTGAAAATCCATTATCCCTCAGACTCAAGCAAATCCTGCATAGACTACAAAGGCTCAAATCTCCTGGATTATGCTAGGGGATCCAGAACATCTGGTGTCCCACTAGGGTTCAGCATCCACAAGGGTGACACTTTACCCTCTTTTGCAATGGGACAGTCTGTTGTGACATGATGCTTCCACTCTAGAATGACAGAGAAGGTACATACTTACAGACAACCTATCAGCAATAAATAGCAAGTACTGGAACCAAAGAACAGAAAAAAATCCAGGTAGAATGAAGTTGATCATGAAATGCTTTCTGGGAAAATTTGAACATGGTAGAGGACTTGAACATGGTAAGGATAAAGACAAGAGTCATACAAAGTAGATTTGGTGGCCATGTGCCCCAATTTTGAGGCAATATGATTTCATGTAATTTTTTTTCTTTTCAATAATAGTTAATTGCATAATTACTTATTTGTTGCACTCTTTTTCATATTAATAATTCTACAACTAAATTCCTTCATCAGACCTTCTACACAATTTGAGTTTGGATAACTGGTCACCATATGTATGAAAGCAATGGAACCCACACTGGTATAGAGATGCTTATGAATAAACTGGAGTTGGGATGAGAGAGAGTGAAAGCAAACAGTCCATGCTAAGACATGGGAATCAAACCACAAGCCAGAACCACCTGAGGATGGTGAAGGGGAGAGAGAACTAGCTGGTAAAAGACTCCTCTAAAGTAAGGAGGCATGCGGCTCTCTGAAAAGCCAGCCAACAACTCCTTAATCCAGTTTTTCAGTCTACTACTTCAGACTGCCAGCTGATCTCAAGGAGTGTCACAATACACCATAAGGCTATTAGTTAACAATTCTCTTTACAAATCAACCCACAGCTTTAACATGTCACCTGAAATGACAGCCTAGAGAAAAATGTATTCAGATTCTTCTCCCTTTCAACTATCAGGCTCAAACCATTCAACCTGATGTGGAACTTCAGAGCTGTTCCCACACAGCATAGCACTTAGTCCCTGAGTTGTTTTGTTTTCCCATGTGCATTCTGCTTGAATCCAATCCTTGTCTTCCGTCTTTCCCGCGTCTTAAACAAAGTTTTGGCTCTTACACAGGGAAGTCCACCAAGCTTTGTGATGTGCTACAAACTCTCAGGCTGTTCTGTGTGGTCCACAAGCACACCTGAACCTCTGAGCATGTCAGGCAGTTTCCCAGTGAGTTAGCCCTGCCCAAGTGTAAAGTATGCTAGCAGCCTCTAAGAATTCTGGCCCCTCAAGTACAAACTCTGGGAATGTTACACTGATTTGTATCACATGGAGGATTAGTTTCTGTTCCTGGAGTTTGAGCACTCATATAAACAGCAAGGATTCTCCCAACAATCTCTAAGAGTTGAGGACAACAGAAATTCAGCACAATAGTTTACATGAGACACTTTTTTCTCCCCTGTGCTTCCTGCACAAGAAAATTTGGAATAAGGGAATGGTTTGGAAACAACTGTTTCTTTATTAACCAAATTAAATCTAAAAACACTTTAATAAGGTTAAATACACATCGGCCCAGGCATGGTGGCTCACACCTGTAATTCCAACATTTTGGGAGGCTGAGGCAGAAGGATCACTTGAGGTCAGGAGTTTGAAACCAGCCTGGGCAACATGGTGAAACCCCATCTCTACTAAAAACACAGAAAGTTAGCCAGGCATGATGGCACCCGCCTGTAATCCCAGCTACACGGGATGCTGAGGCAGGAGAATCACTTGAACCCAGGAGGCAGAGGTTGCAGTGAGCTGAGATTGCACCACTGCACTCCAGCCTGGGCGACAGAGCGAGACT
>NW_012114944.1:748031-749866 GCF_000951035.1 Colobus angolensis palliatus
AAACCCGGGAGGCGGAGCTTGCAGTGAGCTGAGATCCGGCCACTGTACTCCAGCCCAGGCGACAGAGCAAGACTCTATCTCAAAAAAAAAAAAAGAAAAGAAAAGAAAATACGCATGTTTAACATAATCTGAACTCTTCAGCTGTCTTAGGATACTTGGCACAGCATTCAAAATAACAATTGAGTACCTAACAGAAATGTAAACATAGGAAGAATGGCCAACTACCATTTGTTTTCTCTCAAACCCAATGACCTTAGGGTTCACAAGAGGAAGCTTGAGATTTTAACACTGGGAAGAATTACTAACTGTATTAACAGGCCTAAATGAAAACACATTCAACTGAACTTCATAACTGGGTTTAATAACTACTCTCATAGGCAACCAAAAGCAGCAGCTTCTACCCCCTAAGTTCTTCTTAACTACAAGCATAACAGAGGGCAATCCATCACTGTAATACTGAAGCCTACACGCAGCTCTGCAGTGCTGAAGAGAGCCTTTAAAGCTCATCACATCTACAATTTTACAACAAGCACAAAAGGGGAGGTGACTTACCCAAAGGCACACAGAAAGTTAACGACAGGGTAAGGGCAGAGTGAGGACAGAACTGGTCTTCTTAAGGCTGGGCCAGCAATCTACCGCCCCAAACCAACCATATCCCTATATTTGTATTCATTGTGATAAACTATATCCAAGAATTAGGCAAGCGCAAATGTAAATGTAAATGATTAAATATAGCAGAATCTTCTTAACCAGACTTCTCAGAGCTGCATGTTTTAGCTAACTTAATTTTCTGGTTACCAGAGATTGATATTGAAAAACAAACCTCACAATTATCATCAGGAAAAAGAAAACAAGGGAAAAAACAAACAACAAATACTAGTCCTGTCCTTAGACACATGCAGAGAGCTGTTTTCTTTTTGATAAATCTTTGCTATAAAGTAGTAGTGGTATAGTACAAATAGTCCAGCCCTATCAGTAACTGACTAGTTGTGTAACATTATTCAAGTCAATCTCTCTGCAACTCAGCATTTACAACTTTAAAATGAACTGAACTACATAATGTAAAGTGCCTTCCAGCTCTGAAATTCAAAGTTCTCCAGAAAATGCCTGCCTCACCCCCAGATAAATTCAAAGTATATTATTTCAGGTTGAAATAGACCCAAAAGGGCCGGGCGCGGTGGCTCACGCCTGTAATCCCAGCACTTTGGGAGGCAGAGGCGGGAGGACTGCCTGAGGTCAGGAGTTTGAGACCAGTCTGGCCAACATGGTGAAACCCCATCTCTATTAAAAATACAAAAAAATTAGCTGGGCGCCTGTAATCCCAGCTACTCGGGAGGCTGAGGCAAGGGAACTGCTTGAACCAGGGAGATGGAGGTTGTAGTGAGCCAAGATCCTACCACTGTACTCCAGCCTGGGCGACAGAGCGACACTCCATCTCAAAAAAAAATAAAAAAGAAAAAAAAAAAAAAGAAAGAAATAGACCCAAACGATAAACCAGTTAAAACACGCATCTGATACCGAGATCTCCTCTACAAATACCTGTAACTGCTATTAAGAATGGCTTTTTAGTAGAATTACTTTTTCTGTATCACCATTTACAAAGGAACCAATCAGAGACTTGCCATGGTTTAAAACATTTGGGAGGCTTAGGCAGGAGATCTCTTACGGCCAAGTGTTTGAGACCAGCCTGAGTAACACAGCAGGACCTCATTTCTACAAAAAATAAAATAAAGAGCCAGGTATTGGGGCCGGGCGCCGTGACTCAAGCCTGTAATGCCAGCACTTTGGGAGGCCGAGACCGGTGGATCACGAGATCAGGAAATCAAGACCATCCT
>NW_012114944.1:750116-752784 GCF_000951035.1 Colobus angolensis palliatus
AGCCAGGTATGGTAGCACACACCTATAATCTTAGATATTTGGGAGGCTGAGGCAGGAGGATCACTTGAGCCCAGGAGTCTGAGGTTGAAATAAGCAGTGACTGCCAGTGCACTCCAGCCTGGGTGACAGAGTCAGATCCTCTCTCTTTTTTTTTTCTTTTTTCTTTTTGAGACGGAGCGTCACTCTGTTGCCCAGGCTGGAGAGCAGTGGCGTGATCTCAGCTCACTGCAACCTCCGCCTCCCGGGTTCAAGCAATTCTCCTGCCTCAGCCTCCCACATAGATGGGACTACAGGCACGTGCCAACACACCCGGCTAATTTTTTGTATTTTTAATAGAGACGGGGTTTCACTGTGTTAGCCAGGATGGTCTCTATCTCCTAACCTCGTGACCCGCCCACCTCAGCCTCCCACAGCGCTGGGATTACAGGCATGAGCCACCGCACCCAGCCTAGATGCTATCTCTTAAACAACAAACAAACAAAAACATTTGCAGGTCCTACAATAAAGTAGAAGCAGGCTAAGTTGCTCAACTGGCTGGAGGAAGCTTTGTGGACTTCTCAATCAGGATATTGGAACTCCTCACTCACGAGTTCCAATATCATGTTTTATTTTTCATAGTTCTGCTATTTGATATAATTTTGGAAGCTCACTGATTAAAAGGCTAGTCTAGGTCTTTCTCCCCAGAAAATACATGGTATTGACAAACATATTCGTTCTGTTCACAAGAACTGCACTACTGAATCCCCTCATGTATTTATATGCGATCATATACTGTCATAAAGCTATCCCTTTCTTTTTTATTGTGGTAGAATATACATAAACTTCACCACTTTAACCATTTTAAACATAAATTCAGTGGCATTAATTAACCTAATTAACTCTTTGAAACACAGTTATAAAGCTTAGTTGTGCAACCATCATCGCTATTTCCAAAACTTTTTCGTTTCCCCTGACAAAAATCCTGTACCCACTAAAGCAATAACTTCCCACTCCCGCTTGACTTTTATTTTTTTGCAATTGTACTCTCAAAAGGCTTAACTTTGAGACGGAGTCTCGCTCTGTCGCCCAGGCTGGACTGCAGTGGCCGGATCTCAGCTCACTGCAAGCTCCGCCTCCCAGGTTCACGCCATTCTCCCGCCTCAGCCTCCCAAGTAGCTGGGACTATAGGCGCCCGCCACCTCGTCCGGCTAGTGTTTTTTTAAGTAGAGAGGGCTTAATAACTTTTAAACTGTGATATGCTGCCACCAGGTGGCAAGGGAGTATCATGGCTGCCCTAAATTGGGAGGAAAGGCAGGGAAGGAACCACTAGTACTTTATCCAATAATTAGAAAAGTTAAAATTTCACTCACCAAAACCACCTAGATACATAACTATAAATTTCTACACGTTTTAATTCCCCTCTAAAATCTATAATAACTAAACTCATGCAAACTGCAAAGAATTTCAGGGAACAATTTTAAAACCAAATAAAGCTCAAAATATAAAAGTTGGTCAGTATTTCCTAACTTAACCATCATTACATCTACTCAACTTTTAAAATTAACCTAGGGCTGGGCACAGTGGCTCATGCCTGTAATCCCAGCACTTTGGGAGGCTGAGGTGGGCGAATCACCTGAGGTCAGGAGTTTGAGACCAGCCTGGCCAATGTGTTAAAACCCCATCTCTACTAAAAATACAAAAATGGCCTGGCGTGGTGACTCATGCCTGTAATCCCAGCTACTTGGGAGGCTGAGGCAGGAGAAGCACTTGAATCCGGGAGGCGGAGGTTGCGGTGAGCCGAGATCGTGCCATTGCACTCCAGCCAAGCCCCACAGATTGAGGCAAAAATCAATGGCTTCTATCACCACAAAAAAGTGAGATAACCAGACAATATGAGTCTCCTAATGAAAGAACACAACTCCCTTATGATGTAGTCTTGCATTCCCCAATTCCAAAATAAAGTATCCTTAAATATGACTGAACCTCTAATTCTAGCAACCAATGTAGTGCAGAGAGAACACAGAGGACTGTGTTAATAGACACCTTGGGAATGCAATCAGCAAAGTTCAAACTAAAAAATTATGGGACAAACAAGCGGCTTTCTTCAACAAATAAACTACAGTATTTTGGCTGGGCGCGGTGGCTCATGCCTGTAATCCCAGCACTTTGGGAGGCCGAGGCGGGTGGATCACCTGAGGTCAGGAGTTTGCGACCAGCCTGGCCAACATGGTGAAACTCCATCTCTACTAAAAATACAAAAAATTAGCCAGGCGTGGTGGCGCACACCAATAATCCCAGCTACTCAGGAGGCTGAGAAAGGAGAATCACTTGAACCCGGGAGGCTGGAGGTCGCAGTGGGCCGAGATGGCACCACTGCACTCCTGCCTGGGCAACAAGAGTAAAACTCTGTGTTAAAAAAGAAAAGAAAATTGCAGTATTTTTTTAATGATAAAAGGGAAAGGCAATATATAGTAGATAAAGATTTGAGAAGCATTGTGAATCACTTACAAAGTATTTGTTGATGTGGATCCTAATTCAAACAAAAACTTAAAAAAAAAAAAAAACACTGTTTAGCCTGTATTACGTGGCTCACACCTGTAATCCCAGCACTTTGGGAGGCCGAGGCGGGCGTATCACAAGGTCAGGAGAGCCGGGCGCGGTGGCTCAAGCCTGTAATCCCAGCACTTTG
>NW_012114944.1:754344-758993 GCF_000951035.1 Colobus angolensis palliatus
TCTCCTGCCTCAGCCTCCCGAGTAGCTGGGATTATAGGTGTGTGCCACCACACTCAGCTAATTTTTGTATTTTTGGTAGAGATGGGGTTTTGCCATGTTGGCCAGGCTGGTCTCAAAGTCCTGGCCTCAAGCGATCCGCCTGCCCTGGCCTTCTGAAGTGCTGAGATTACAGGCATGAGCCACTGTACCCAGCCAAAACCTTGTTTATTTTTATGAATAATATGCCATTGTATGGGCATACCAATTTTTGTTTCTCTATTCATCAGCTGATGGGCATTTGAACTGTTTGTTTTTTCAGCTATAATGAATAATGGCCAATCCTGTGCACACTTGTATACAGCTTCTGTGTAGACTACGTTTTCAATTATCTTGTGTATCTATCTAGGAGTAGAATTGCTGGGTCATACAGTAATTCTATATTTAACTTTTTGAGGAATAGCCAAACTGTTTTCTAAAGTGGCTGCACCATTTTACATTCCTACCACCAGTCTGAATGTTCCAATTTCTCCACATCCTTGACAACATGTTATTGTCTGTTTTTTATTATTATAGCCATCTTAACAAGTGTGAAGTGGAAATATTAATTTCTTTTTTTTTTTTTTTTTGAGATAGTCTTGCTCTGTTGCCCTGACTGGAGTGCACTGGCACAAACACAGCTCACTGCAGCCTCAAAGTCCCAGAACTCAAGCGATCTTGCTGCCTCAGCCTCTCAAGTAGCTGGGACCACAGGTGCATGCCACCATGTTCAGGTAAATTTTTATTTTTTATTTTTTTGAGATGGAGTCTCACTCTTGTCACCCAGGCTGGAGTGCAGTGGTGCGATCTCAGCTCAATGCTACCTCCACCTCCTGGGTTCAAGCGATTCTCCTGCCTCAGCCTCCCAAGCAGCTAGGATTACAGGCGCACGCTACCACGACTGGCTAATTTTCTGTATTTTTACTAGAAACGGGGTTTCACCATGTTGGCCAAGCTGGCCTTGAACTCCTGACCCCAGTGAGTCTTGGCCTCCCCCACTTGGCCTCCCAAAGTGCTGGGATTATACTAGTCTCTCTACAGTTATGTTTAAGATTTTTCCATAACAAATATTTAAATGTACCTACAATATCATAAATACATAGAATTCTTTCATACTTTTTTTTTTTTGAGACAGAGTCTCGCTCTGTCGCCCATGCTGAAGTGCAGTGGCGCGATTTCGGCTCACTGCAACCTCCACCTACCAGGTTCAAGCGATTCTGCCTCAGCCTTCGTTGTAGCTGGGATTACAGGCACCCACCACCAACGCCTGGCTAATTTTCTTTTGTATTTTTAGTAGAGACGGGATTTTGCCAATGTTGACCAGGCTGGTCTCCAGCTACTGACCTCAAGTAATCCGCCCACCTCGGCCTCCCAAAGTGCTGGGGTTATAGGCATAAACCACCACGCCCAGTATCTATCATACATTTTTATACCCTAGAAAACAAAATATCATAGCTATTACATTATTTCACATCTCAACATTGCACAAATATTATGTTAGGTGTTTTTGAAAACCTGAGAAAAAATTATGTCTAATAAAAATATCAATTATACATTAATTTAATTTATTCATTTTGAGATGGAATCTCACTCTGTCACCCCGGCTTCAGTGTGGTGGCACAGCCTCAGCTCACTGCAACCTCCACCTCCCAGGTTCAAGTGATTCTCCTGCTTCAGCCTCCTTAGTAGCTGGGATTATAGGCGTCCACTACCAGGATTGGCTAATTTTCTATATTTTTAGTAGAGACGGGGTTTCACCATGTTGACCAGGCTGGTCTTGAACTCCTGACCTCAAGTGATCCACCCTCCTCGGCCCCCCAAAGTGCTGGGGTTACAGGCATGAGCCACTGTGCCTGGCCTAATTTTAAATCCTGTAAACAGATTTTCAAGGTTATATATTCACGCTAGTTAACAAAAACTGTGTTGTATCCAACTAAACTTCATTAGCTACAAATGTGAAAAATCAAACTCATCAGTATTCAACTCCCATGTGTATAAAGAAATAAATTCTTAAGAATATAAACTGCAAATGCAATCTTTTTTTTTTTTTTTCTGAGACACAGTTTCACTCTGTTGCCATGTCTAGAGTGTGGTGGTACGATCTTGGCTCACTGCAACCCCCGCCTCCCAGGCTCAAGTGATTCTCATGCCTCAGCCTCCTGAGTAGCTCGGATCACAGGCACGGACCACCATGCCCAGCTAATTTTTCCTATTTTTAGTAGAGACGGGCATTTCACTGTGTTGGCTAGGCTGGTCTCAAACTCCAGGCCTCAAGTGATCCACCTGCCTTGGCCTCCCAAAGTGTTGGGATTACAGACATTAGCCACTGCGTCCAGCCTTGCAAATGAAATCTTGTACTTTATCTCAGTTGAGAAAGCTTTGTTTCTTTAATAGTAAGCACAACACTAAAAGGAGTCAACTCTGAATTATCTTCAGAAAGAAGCTAAGGAGCAAATAGTTTAAAAGTGCACTCATTTAACTTAATTCATTTTTTCTTTCACAAATTGCCATTTAACCAAATCACAGAAAAGGTAGCCTTCCCATTTTTTTCTAGCATCAGAGGGAGTAAGAAGTTCCATCTGGATCAATTTCCTTTATAACAATCCAATAATAATTTTTTTTTTGGAGACAGAGTCTTGTCTGCCATCTAGGTAGTGGCGTGATCTGATCTCAGCTCGCTGCAACCTCCACCTCCTGCCTCAGCAATTCTCCTTCCTCCGCCTTCCTAGTAGCTGGGATTACATGTGTACACTACCACATCCAGCTAATTTTGTATTTTTAGTAGAAATGGGGTTTCACCATATTGGCCAGGCTGGTCTCAAACTCCTGACCTCAGGTGATCTGCCCACCTCGGCCTCCCAAAGTGCTGGGATTATAGGCATGAGCCACGGTAGCTGGTCTCGAACAAATAATTTTTATTTCAACCATATTTAACCAAATTTATTCCAAAATATAATATGCAATTCTGTGCGTTATAAGTCACTAAAATGCAAAGTAATTTTAAACTTTCCATGATACACAAACATCACTAACATCAATTATCAAACTTTTTGATGCTATAGAATCAGGAAAACTAGACATCTGCTTTCATGTATCTCAGGCTCTTAGTTTTTCTCTTCAAGGATCTATCCTAGGCTCTGGCTTGCCAGTGAAGCCTGTCTCTCCTGCTGGGCTGAGGGTTTCTCTGGGCCTCTTCCTGCAATTCACCTCTCAGCCTACTGGATAATGAATCTAATGAATACTCACTGTTTTTCCATTCCAGGATAGCTAGCACAAATACCTGTTATCTCCCTGAATCCAGAAATGTTATATTCTGCATTGTGCCAACCATGAAGACCAACAGATTAGGCCATGTTGACCACCGTGCTAACTTAATGGTAGATATGTTTTAGAATTATAAGATATGAGAACCCTAGTAATACAAGTGTAAGAGTTCAACCTCCCTGCTTTATAGGTAAGTAGAAAGCCCGGAAGATTAAGTGACTCATCCAAGGTCACTGGGTTTTTTTGTAGCAGAAAAGATATTAACAGTCAGAACTGCTGGTTTCTAGTCTAAGTGCTTTTTGCACTACTTCATCAACACCCACATCCTACAAGATTATCATGCAATAAAGTATAAACTAATTAAGAAGCTAAATTTTTGCCCTAATTCTGTAAATTCATGGATGCTGGTCCTTCCAGAAATAAAACCCTAAAATCCAATTTCTGCTAGATGAATTTATATTAAAGTAAAACTAGCTTTATCACAGGTACTTCACTTGCTGTCTTTTTTTTTTTTTTTGAGACGGAGTCTCGCTCTGCCGCCCAGGCTGGAGTGCAATGGCCAGATCTCAGCTCACTGCAAGCCCCGCCTCCTGGATTTACACCATTCTCCTGTCTCAGCCTCCCAAATAGCTGAGACTACAGGCGCCCGCCACGCCGCTCGGCTAGTTTTTTGTATTTTTTAGTAGAGACGGGGTTTCACCGTGTTAGCCAGGATGGTCTGGATCTCCTGACCTTGTGATCCGCCCGTCTCGGCCTCCCAAAGTGCTGGGATTACAGGCCTGAGCCACCGCGCCCGGCCTTCACTTGCTTTCTTACCAAACATGAAGGCACTGAATTAATAGGAATCAATCACATTTAAACCAAACATAAGATACAACTATCTTCAGAAACACACATGCTGCATATAGGTAACACTCTGGAGTAGGGCATGCTTTAAACAGACTTCCTCTAAGTGAATTTAAACCATTTAATTGGCAATTAACCTATTAATTGTAACTCTTTCTACTGAGCTGTAACAGAAAAACATGCATCTATCCCTCCAAATGAGTTCTGCTTACACCACTAGATTCTGAAAGTCTGCGATGGGCACAGACATTAATATTTACTTAAATAGTTTTGTAAGTTTTAAGTAAATAATATTTACTTAGTTTAAATATTTACTTAAAAAGCCTTTGTTGGAAATAACTTTAAAGCCCTTATGTATAAATTTTATGGTTTTAATCTTTAACGCACAGGTTCTCAAACTGAGGTCCACAGGCTTAAAAAGTTTATCAGGGCCGGGCGCGGTGGCTCAAGTCTGTAATCCCAGCACTTTGGGAGGCCGAGACAGGCGGATCATGAGGTCAGGAGATCGAGACCATCCTGGCTAA
>NW_012114944.1:759573-769515 GCF_000951035.1 Colobus angolensis palliatus
AAAAAAAAGAAAAAAACAGCTTATCAGGGGACTTCAGGAGGTCTGCAAACTCCCTAAAACTGTACACTCAATTCAGAATGTATGTGCATTTGTGCATGTGTTAAGTGAGAAAAGCCACAGCTTTTATCAGATCCTCAAAAGAGAACCATGATGACAAAAAGGTTCAGAATCACTGCTTTAAGTAAAACAAAGCTTTCAAGCTGTGGAGGCAAGGCAGTCCATTGATGGCTGCAGAACGCACAACAAAGGTTGCCTCTCCTCACATACACCAACACTTTTGGAATGCAGAGCCTCAATATAGTAGTAATGAGAGGTGAAGCCAGCTGGGCTTCTGGGTTGGGTGGTAACTTGGAGAACTTTTCTGTCTAGCTAAAGGATTGTAAACGCATCAATCAGCACTCTGTAAAAACGCACCAATCAGCACTCTGTGTCTAGCTAAAGGATTGTAAGCACACCAATAAGCACTCTGTAAAAACGCACCAATCAGTGCTCTGTGTCTGGCTAAAGGATTGTAAATGCACCAATCAGCACTCTGTAAAAATGCACCAATCAGCGCTGTGTGTCTAGCTAAAGAATTGTAAACACACCAATCAGTACTCTGTAAAATGAACCAATCAGCGCTCTGTAAAATGGACCAATCAGCAGGATGTGGGTGGGGCCAAATAAGGGAATAAAAGCTGGCCACCAGAGCCAGCAGCAGCAACATGCCCAGGTCCCCTTCCACGCTGTGGAAGCTTTGTTCTTTCGCTCTTCACAGTAAATCTTGCTGCTGCTCACTCTTTGAGTCTGCACTACCTTTATGAGCTGTAACACTCACCACTGCTCCACGGCTTCATTCCTAAAGTCAGTGAGACTACGAAACCAACGGGAGGAATTAACAACTCCTGATAAGCCACCTTTTAGAGTTGTAACACTCACTGCGAAAGTCTATGGCTTTACTCCTGAAGTCAGTGAGAACATGAACCCACTGGAAGGAAGAAACTCCGGACACATCTGAACATCTGAAGGAACAAACTGCGGACACACCATCTTTAAGAGTTGTAACACTCACTGCGAGGGTCCGTGGCTTCATTCTTCAAGTCAGTGAGACCAAGAACCCACCGGAAGGAATAAATTCCAGACACAATAATACGGAGAAACCATAAGTTCACTGGTCACAAGACAAGGAGACAAGTCCACTATACATCCTGACCAACATATCACCACATTTGGTGTCTTAACCACAGAGCATCAAGACATTCTGTAAGAAAGATTGCCCTCCGGTTGGACGTGGTGGTTCACCTGTAATCCCAGCACTTTGGGTGGTCAGGGTGGGCAGATAACGAGGCCAAGAGATTGAGACCATCCTGGCCAACATGGTGAAACCCTGTCTCTACTAAAAATACAAAAATTAGGTAGGCGGGGTGATGCGGGCCTGTAGTCCCAGCTACTTGGGAGGCTGAGGCAGGAGAATTGTTTGAATCCGGGAGATGGAGGCTGCAGTGAGCCGTGACTGCGCCACTGCACTCTAGCCTGGCGACAGAGCGAGACTCCATCTCAAAAAAAACAAAAAAAGAAAGATAAAGATTGCCCTCCACAGCCACACACTGAAAAGACTGGGGAAGGGACGGACATGTTCTGGAGGAATCTCTAGGGCAAAGGGCCTTCCAGCAAAAACACTCCCTGAAATTACTTTATCTCAACTAGTACTACCACTTCCTATGGATACTTAATTCAGTAACCTGTGTTAAGGTATTTACTCCTTTTATTTGTCCAAAACAAAAATCTCTCTGTCAAACATTAGGGATGGGGCACTGCCTTCATTTTGGTACACTGAGTATTTTGTATTTAGAGAATAAATCCATTATCACGGTTTTATAAGCTGTGAACACAAATCCCCTTAGTGTTTTCTGACACTGAAGAATGCTTTTGTATTTAACACTCTGGATATGTGAGTGTGCAAGAAAAGAGTATGTATATGTGTGCACATACTCCATCACAGGCTACATAAAATATTAACTCTAATTATTGTATGGTGCTTACAAGGAAATCCTGCTTTCCTTCTACCACCACTAAATACTATTAATTTTTCACTTTAGAGACTTGAGGATTTTAGGAAAGTTTATTTTCATTTCCATCTTCTACTGTCATATACAATACTAAAAATCAGTTTTAACTGATTTTAGTGTTTTCTCAAAAGAAAATGGAGAAAGGATTATTGAGTCAAGAAATCTGTGCGTACAAGATACTCTGCGGCGATTAATAACATCAGCACAAATGTTGTATTTTACACCTATGTATTTTTAGACTATTGCTATCCAGCACTGTAAGGGAAAATTTTTTAACTACACCTATGTATTTTTAGGCTATTGCTATCCAGCAGTATAAGGGAAAATTTTTTAACTTAATGCAAACAAATGCTTTTCTAACTTAAACGACAGAGAATTAAATCCATTCACCAAAACCATGCTTCTTAATATCTAAAAACCCTAGGGCCAAAATCAGTGCTCCCAATTAGAGATCACAAACGTAACTTTAAAAAATTTTTCTTGTGATTTCTTAAGCTTATGATCAGAACTGCCTACAAGATACTAAGAATGTTGCCTACAAGATATTGAGGATTAAAACCAGTGAAGAGCAATAAATATACTAGAAATTCCAATTATCTAATTTATTGGCACAACTGATGGTTTACTTCTCTAGCATAAGTGACCACAGGAAGGCAAAGACTAATTAATTTAAACCTTACACAACCAAACAGGAAATTCAAAAGCAGGAATAAAAAGCTTTTATCTATAGTGGTTTAGCCAAACTATCATACATATACATACTGGAGTAAATGGAGGTGACAACATTAAGTGTGTTTGTGCAAGTGACTTGCCCCCACCCCATCACCAAGAACAGAGTTGATCCAGAAAGTAAGGTAAATCAATGTACAGTGGTGGGAAACAGGCTTTTCCTAGGCCCAGAACACTTAATGGACTGGGAGGAGCAACTAGCTTAATCAGTGACATTCACACATATAAAGAAAAAAGGCAGCCGGGCGCTGTAGTTCACACTTGTAATCCCAGCACTTTGGGAGGCCAAGGCAGGCCGACCAGCTAAGGTTGGGAGTTCAAGACCAGCCTGACCAACATGGAGAAACCCCATCCCTACTAAAAATACAAAATTAGCCAGGTGTGGTGGCACATGCCTGTAATCCCAGCTACTCAGAAGGCTGAGGCAGAAGAATCGCTTGAACCCAGGAGGTGGAGGTTGCGGTGAGCCGAGACTGCACCATTGCACTCCAGCCTGGGCAACAAGAGCGAAACTCCGTCTCAAAAAAAGAAAGGAAGAAAGAAAAAAAGGAGGCCAGGTGCAGTGGCTCAACACTGTAATCCCAACACTTTGGGAGGCCGAAGCAGGTGGATCACCTGAGATAAGGAGTTCAGCCTGGCCAACCTGGGAAACCTCGTATCTACTAAAAATACCATAATTAGCTGGGTGTGGTGGTGCACGCCTGTAATCCCAGCTACTTGGGAGGCTGAGGCAGGAGAATTGCTTGAACCCAGGAGGCAGAGCTTGCGGTGAGCTGAGGCTGCACTACTGCACTCCAGCCTGGGCAACAAGAGCAAAACTCCATCTCAAAAAAAAAAAAAAGTCTGCACCAGGATGTAAAGCCATGAATAAGTAGTGGTAAGCTGTATGCTATAAAGGAAAAAGAAAACCAGAATACAATGAGAGAGCAGAGAGGTAAAACCTTCTTTAGACTGAGTAGTCAAGGAAGGCCTCAGAAGAAAGCTGAGAGCTCATGGATGAGAAGGAGCTGAGTACTCAAAAGGTAGAACAAGAGTATAGAAAACAGCCTGAAAGAGACAGGAAAAACTGCAAAAATTCAAGTGCAATGGGACGCCCAAAGTGAATAGTTTAAGTAACCATGTGACCCATTCTTTCAAAAGCTCTCTCTGGCTGTTATGCAGAGAAAAAAATTGGAGAGACCAGAGAAGTGTGAAGACCAGCTGAAAGGCTACTGTGGCAGTTCAGGGGGAGAGATGGGATAGCTTCAGTGAAAAGAGGTGAAAGAATACAAAATACATTCTGAAGATGTGTTGGAAAGGACTTGGTGAAGAACGTGGTGGGGAGTGGTGTGTAAGAAAAAATGAAGGTGCCAAAAATGACTCCTAGATTCTTGGTTTAAGCAGTTCGGTGACCATTTCCGATGGAAAAAACTAAGGGGAAACATAGCTTTGCTAGATAATAATTTCAGTTTTGGACATGTGAAGTATGAGCTCCCTGTAAAATACAAATTTGGGGATTCTCAGCACATAAGTGATATTTAAATCCTTGGGAACAAATGCTATCATCCAGAAACATAGAAGAGAGATGAAGAAACAGGCCCAAGCCCTGAGGAACTCAAACATGCAGTGTCTGGGAAAAAGAGGTTGACAAAAAGTATAGGCAAAGGTGAGAGGAAAACAAGGATTATGAGATTACAGAAGCCAACAGGCTGGGATCCAAGAAAGAGGATGAATTATGTGGATAACTCTGGTAAAAGATGCAGTGAGATGTGGCCTGAATATCCACTGATTTGGCAACCCACCATTATGGATGACCTTGGCAAGAGCAGTTTCAAGGAACTGGAAGAAAGGATTAAGTCAATGAGGGCGGAAGGGTGACTGACTACATACCAACCAGCCTGTTTGCAACTTAGCAAACTTCCCAGCTATCACCAAGATGCAGGTAAATCACCTCATCTCTCTCCTGCTCTACCATAACAGCCTCCAACTGCTTTTCCAGCTTCAATCCTTATCCTCCTACAGCCCATTCTCAGCACAGCAGCCAGAAAGATCCTAAAAGGGAAGTCATACCAAATACCACCCCTCCTCTGCTCAGTGATCTCATCTCATCTCATTCAGAACAAAGGTCAAAAACAGTCTTTCCTAATAACCTAGAAAATCACCATCTTACCTCTGAACACTTCTGCTCACATGGAATACAAATACAGCAAGCACGCTTTTGCTTGCTGCCTAACTTCCTTCAGGTTTCTGCTCAAATGTTACTGCACCAATAAGGCTTTCTCTGACCCACTGATTTTTTTTTTTTTTTGAGAGAGAGACTTGCTCTGTTGCCCAGGCTGGAGTACAGTGGCATGATCTCAGCTCAAGCCAACCTCCACCTCCCAGGTTTAAGTGATTCTCGTGCCTCAGCCTCCCAAGTAGCTGGGACTACAGGCGGGCACCACCACACCTGGCTAATATTTGTATTTTTAGTACAGATGGGGTTTCACCATGTTGGCCAGGCTGGTTTCCAACTCCTGACCTCAGGTGATCTGCCCACCTCAGTCTCCCCTGCTGGGGGATTACAGGTGTGAGCCATCATACCCCGCCCTGATTTACTTTTTTCGTTTTTCTTTTTCTTAAAGTGAAAACAAGTTTATTAAGCAAGTGAAGGAATAAAGAATGGCTACTCCATAGGCAGAGTAGCCTGGTCAACTGACTTAAATAGCACCTGCTTTCATTCTTTGCTTATCTTTGCCTACCCTGATCTACTTTTCTTCTTAGCACCTACCGTCCTTATGGCTATTTATGTTTACTGTCTGTCTCACATCATGAGGATATAAGCTTTATAAGAGTAGAAGTTTTACCTGCTTTAGTCCACTACTATGTAGCAAGTATGTAGGCCTGGTACACAGTAGACGCTCATTTGTTTCTTGCATGTAAGTCATGAGAAAGGCTCCTCACATTATGAAATAATAAACTGGCACTTTCAGTTTAATACAAGCCTTCTGTTATTTAGATAATATGAGTTTGGTCACCCGCAGGAATGCAGGGAAAGTCTCATTTCTGGATCCATGAAATAGAATACTAGTTTTTCAATGCTCTAAACGTAGGCCTTAAAAAATTCACAATTATACCATTCTGCTGGGTATCTCCTTGTAAACTCAAGAAGCATTTCCATTCAATTTTCAATATGAACTGTTTACCTTTTGCATAAAGCAAGGTACACTAGATGAAAAAACAATCATTTGTAATAACGCAAAGATGTGGTCACCGAGGGGGCAATGGTACTGATGAATCACACAAATACAAAGATATGTACATATTATATTTGAACAAAGGCAAGTATGTATGGTGCACTGGGATTAGGTCATTCTTCCAAATAATTGAACCATGCTCTCCAGTCTGTCTATTTAATTTCCCTAATCATCCTCTAATCACCAAGAAACAGACTAAGCTATTTTTCTCTGCAAACTCCCTAGCTCACACTTATTCTTCTGTCCTCAGAAAAATAAGTGACCAAAAAATATTATCTTCTAATTTCTGACAAGATCAAAGCTCTGCATTATGTAAATACAAAGCAAGCATTAGTTATAGTTTGAAATCACATTTAGGCCGAGCACATGGCTCACACCTGTAATCCCAGCACTTCGGGAGGCCAAGGCAGGTGGATCACGAGGTCAGGAGTTCAAGACCAGCCTGGCCAATATGGTGAAACCCCATCTCTACTGAAAATACAAAAAAAATTAGCCAGGCGTAGTGGCACATGCCTGTAATCCCAGCTACTCAGGAGGCTGAGGCAGGAGAATTGCTCGAATCTGGGAGGCGGAGGTTGTGGTGAGCCAAGATCACGCCGCTGCACGCCAGCCTAGGCAACAGAGTGAGACTCGTCTCAAAAAAAAAAAAAAAAGAAATCATATTTGTATCAGATTATCAGTCATATATATCTACTCATGTAACCCTAAACAAACGGTGAAAACACAAATCCTGGAAACTGCAATATTCCCCAATAAATTAATATACATACACTGTATAGCTAAGAATGGAAGGAAATGGCAAAACAAGTTAAAATACAGATAAATCTAAATAACTATTATCAAATCTGGCTACATAATTGTGTAGAACATTTTTTAAAATCATTTCCAAAAACATGTAATATATAAAGATAACAAATAAAATTCCAGATTTGCAAAGAAAAAAAATTAAAGAAAGCAGATGTACTAAAATGCTTGTTTTACATTTATGAGGACTCAAAAAGATACTATTTAGTGCTCTGCCTCTGACAATGAGAGAATTTTAAAAGCCTTCTTAAAATCTGCATGGACCAATAACACAAAAAGATACTTAACATCATTAGCCATTGGGGAATGCAAATCAAAACTAGAAGGAGATACCACTTCCCACCCACTAGGAGGGCTATAATCAAAAAGACAGATAACAGAGGACAAGTGTTGGCAGCAACGTGGAGAAATTAGAACCCTGGTACACTGCTGGTGGGAATATAAAATGGTGTAACAACCTTAAGAAACAGCATGGCAGTTCCTCAAAAGGTAAAGCCGAGTTCCATTTGACCCAGTAATTCCACTGCTACATAGGGGTGGGTTCATGTTTATACAAGAGAAATGAAAATATATGTCCACGTAAAAACTTATACACAAATGTTCATAGCAGCATTCTTTTTTTTTTTCTTTTGAGATGGAGTTTCACTCTTGTTGCCCAGGCTGGAGTGCAATGGCACAATCTCAGATCACTGCAAACTCCACTACCTGATTCAAACAATTCTCCTGCCTTAGCCTCCCGAGTACCTGGGATTACAGGCATGCGCCACCATGCCCGGCTGATTTTGTATTTTTATAGAGATGGAGTTTCTCCATGTTGGTCGCACTAGTCTCTAACTCCTGAGCTCAGGTGATCCGCCTGCCTCGGCGTCCCAAAATGTTGAGATTACAGGCATGAGCCACAGTACCCAGCCCATAGCAGCATTATTCATAATCATCCAAAATAGGATGCAATCCGTATGTGCATTAACTGATGAATGGTTAAAGTATAATACATCTATACAACTAATATTTACCCATAAAAAGGAACAAAGTTGGCCGGGCACGGTGGCTCAAGCCTGTAATCCCAGCACTCTGGGAGGCCGAGACGGGCGGATCACGAGGTCAGGAGATCGAGACCATCCTGGCTAACACAGTGAAACCCCGTCTCTACTGAAAAATACAAAAACCAGCCGGGCGAGGTGGCGGGCGCCTGTAGTCCCAGCTACTCGGGAGGCTGAGGCAGGAGAATGCGGTAAACCTGGGAGGCTGAGCTTGCAGTGAGCTGAGATCTGGCCACTGCACTCCAGCCTGGGCGACACAGCAAGACCCTGTCTCAAAAAAAAAAAAAAAAAAAGTAAAACCTTACACAGAAACCTGAAGTCCCACCCTCCATAATCCTGGATCCCTCTCTCCAGACGTAATCATTTTTCTTACAATTTGTTAGGTGGGGTTTACTGTTGGCCCTTTCTATATAGACAGAGAGACATATCACAGTAAAATATAGAGAAGTGTTTTATGGAGTGCTACTCGTTTAACATGAATGGTATTACTCTACTACTTTGTTCAATCTCCCCCCCACTATTTTCAGTTCAGTTAGAAAATAGTGTTCAAAGGCCGAGCACAGTGGCTCACACCTGTAATCCCAGCACTTTGGGAGGCTGAGGTGGGCGAATCACGTTGAGTTCAGGAGTTAAGAGACCAGCCTGACCAACATGGAGAAACCCCATCTCTACTAAAAATATAAAAAATTAGCCAGGCGTGGTGGCGCATGCCTGTAATTCCAGCTACTCGGGAGACTGATGCAGGGGAATCACTTAAACCCGGGAGGCGGAGCTTGCAGTGAGCTGAGATCCGGCCACTGCACTCCAGCCTGGGCGACAGAGCCAGACTCTGTCTCAAAAAAAAAAAAAAGTGCATATTGTATAATTCCATTTATACAAAAGGTCTAGAACAGGCTAATCTACAGAGACAGAAAGTAGATAACTGTTGCCTAGGACTGAGATGGGAGGAAATGGAGAGTGACTGCCAATGAGTGTGCAGGATTTCTTTTCAGGGAGATGAAAATGCTCTGGTATTAGACAGTGGTATTGGTTATACAACTGTGAATATACCAAAACCCACTTATTTGTATACCTTATTTGGGAAAATTGTATATGTAAATTTATATTTTGATAACGCTGTTAAGAACGAGGTAGCAGGCACGATGGGAGGCTTATAAAGCGTACTTTTAGTATTTTATTTCTTGACCTGCTTGGTAGTTACACACGTGGGTTCACACTATGATGATGCATTGAGCTGCAAACTTACAAGATATGAATGCTTCTATACGTATTTCATATGTCAAACAAATGTTTCAAAAAATAAATTCATAAATACTGACTTGGAAAGAGACCCAACATGTATTATGAAGTGGAAAAAAAGCAAGTTTCAGAACAATACATATAGTCTGGTCCCACTTTTTATATATAGCAACACTACATGAATATACACATATCCAATCCTCACTGACCTCTGCAGAATTCAAATAAAAGAACTTTTATTTTCTCTAATATACATTTCTATAACATTTTAAATTTAGTCATGTATATTTTTGTAATCAGAAGACAATAATGTCTACTTGTAAAAAAACTTTAAAAGGCATAAAAGACGGTCAGTTGCAGCAGCTCACGCCTGTAATCCCAGCACTTTGGGAGGCCGACGCAGGTGGTTCACCTGAGGTCAGGAGCCTGGTCAACACGGCGAAACCCCGTCTCTACTAAAAATATAAAAATTAGCCGGGGGTGGTGGCACGCGCCTGTAATTCCTGCTACTCGGGAGGCTGAGGCAGGAGAATCGTTTGAACCCGGGAGGTGGAGGTTGCAGTGAGCCGAGATCACGCAATTGCACTGCGGCCTGTGCAACAAGAGTGAAACTCTGTCTCAAAAAAAAAGGCATAAAGACAAAATTTAATAAAGAGAAAAGAAATTCCTGAATTAGTATACCAAAAAAAAAAGGCATAAAGACAAAATTTAATAAGGAGAAAAGAAATTCCTGAATTAGTATACAAAAATACAGAAATAATAAATCCAAGAATAGACTCTTCTTCTTTTTTTTTTTTTGAGACAAAGTCTCATTCTTGTCCCCCAGGCTGGAGTGCCATGGCGTGATCTCTGCTCACTGCAACCTCC
>NW_012114944.1:770255-771903 GCF_000951035.1 Colobus angolensis palliatus
AAAAAAAAAAAAAAAAAATTGCAACTAATCTGATTGCTATTACATATATGTATATATACACACACACACACATACACACACACACACATATATATACATATAACAGTAATAGGGAAATTATATTTTCCAACTATTTAAAATTGTGAAAAAAATTAGATGTCTACTTAAAATTTTTCATGATTTTCAGAGTATATATTCAAAATACTTTGAATATCACTGAATTAAGGAGGGTAATTATGCAGCAAGAGAAAACAGCCCAGTGCGAGGAGACCGCAGCTCTGAGCTATGGGGCCTGAGAGAAGAGCCTAGCCCTCTGTGGGCGTGTTTCTCAATATGAAATAAGGAGGTCAGATTATGATTCTGCTGCTCTCTGCTTCAAGAGTCACTAACTGGGTGGGTCAGGCCACTTGGGATATAACATCACTACCAAGAATAACACCATTAGCAGCAATAATAAAACCCACTACAGCTTTTTCAATGATTAATGTACACTTCCATGCATTGTCTCTATACACAAATGCCTGCCTCTCTCACACGGGTAATTTGTGGACGTACACCAAAATGGTACCTGTTACCACTCTAGGATTATAGTGGGGAGAGGCATAAGAATCGAGGGTCCATCAGTCAGGGTCCCAAAAGTAAAGAGATGGCAAATACATATTAGAATAATCTGAGAAGGGTTTGTTTATAAAAGAAATAATTACAAAGTTAGAGGGTAGAGCCTACAGAAACCATGGGGATGGAACAGAAGTCAGGACTAGTAAAGGGGCAGAACAAGGCTGAGCACTAGTGGCTCACACCTGTAATCTCAGCACTTTGGGATGCCGAGGTGGGAAGACTGAGTGAGCTCAGGAGTTCAAGACCAGTCTGGGAAACACAGCAAGATTCCACCTCTACAACAAATGTTTAGAAACTAGCCAGTTGTGGAGACGCACACCTGTCATCCCTACTCAAGAGGCTGAGGTGGGAAGATTGCTTGGGCCCAGAAGCTCAAGGCTGCAGTGGGCCATGATCACACCACTGTACTCCAGCTGCTGGGCAGAGCAATACTCTGTCTTTAAATAAATAAACAAACAAACAAACAAACAACAAAAAGCAGAACAAGTATTGCTTCTAGAAGTCCCAAAGAAGATAGGAGACAGAGATTACCAGAACCCAAAACCTGGGTATATAATACATGCTCCACTGAGAGTGAGGGGAAGGGATAAATATTCTGACCTCCTTCTCCTCTGGCCCTTCAATCCAGAGGGCCTAAGAGCTCTTTATCTGGGGCAAAGAGCCAGGTAGAAAAGGGTAGAGGATGGATCTGGAGAGGTAAAGAAAAGATATTCAGCCCGGATTTCTTTTAACTTTTTATAAACTTAAATACATGAGCCTGGCGTGGTGGCTTACACCTGTAATCCCAGCACTTTGGGAGCCCGAGGTGGTTTAGCAGTTTGAGACCAGCCTGGCCAACATGACGAAACCCCGTCTCTACTAAAAATACAAAAATTAGCTGGGTGTGGTAGCGGTTGCCTGTAATCAGAGCGAAACTCTGTCTCAAAAAAAAAAAAAAAATTAGGCCAGGCGCAGTGGCTCACGCCTGTAATCCCAACACTTTGGGAGGCTGAGGTGGGTGGATCACGAGGTCAGGAGTTCAAGACCAGCC
>NW_012114944.1:773508-777322 GCF_000951035.1 Colobus angolensis palliatus
AAAAAAAAAAAAAAAAATTAAAAAAATATATGTAATGTTCAATGCCTGGTGCGGTGGCTCACACCTATGATCTCAGCACTTCGGGAGGCCGAGGCGGGTGGATCACTTAAGCCCAGGAGTTTGAGACCACCTTGGCCAACACAGCGAAAACCTGTTTCTACTAAAAAACACAAATAATTAGTCAGGAGTAGTGCTGCCTGCCTGTAGTCCCAGCTACATGGGAGGCTGTGGAGGGAGGGTCACTAGAGCCTGGGGAGATTGAGACTGCAGTAAGCCAGGATAGTGCCACTGCACTCTAGCCTGAATGGCACAGTGAAACCCTGTCTCAAAACAAAAAGAAAGAAAAAAGAAATAATGCTCAAGAAGCCAAGATGAGATGGATGGGCTTGACTCTCCTCAGTTGTTTCTACTCCATCACAGTGGCTCTCAAAACACACCCTGCCCTTCACCTGCATTAGCATCAGCTAGGAACCTGTTTAAAATGAAAACTGCAGGCCCCACCCAGTGAGGTAAATCAAAAGCACTGGTGGGGGTGTTCAGCTTTTAAAGTCTAGGAACCACCACTCTCCCTCCTGGTACTCAAAACTTTCTTCACCACCACCTGATGCCAGAGATCGGCATTTCAACAAGATCCCCCTAGTCTACCTCAGGGCCACAAACCATAACCCCCAATCCGTAATGCTTCGCACCCATCCACACAGTGTCTCAGTGGTTTCTGGGAATGGGAGGTAGGGGAGGCCTGCTGAAAGAGCAGTGGTTTTTATCTCTTTGAATATGAATCTATCACTTAACAAGCCTGTGGGAAAAACAGCACCGCATGCCCTAGTTAGACAAGAGTATGTTGTGTGTGTGTGTGACAGCACACAACTACCATTAAACCACCATGGAAAGTTATTCTGCTTAGATGTCACTAGTACATCATGTTATTTTTCTCTTAAATTAAGGGAATTTCAATTTTAACCCCAGGCATAATAAAATTACCAAGCCTGTCTAACCTTTGTTTGTACTGCTAATATTGTAGTGGGAATCCATCACCTTAAAACAGACCAAGGGGATATACCTTACCTTCTCTGTTCGAACAAGGACACCCTTACCAACATCTACTCCCCACTTCCATGCGGCAGTCCCCACCTCCACACAGCATGGGGGAGGGAAAACTATTTCCAGTACTTCACCTTTAACTTCCTGCTGCCTCCCTCAAAGGCTCATAAATTTTATTTCAAAATCTGAACTCGAAGGCCCCTAACTCCATCACTCCCTTTGCTTCTCTCATTTTCCTCCACTGAGACTTCTCTGGTCTGTTGTACTGCAAACATATCAGCTCTTCCAGCAAATCTACAGGTGAACTACATACATATTTATGCCTAAGAATTGTACTGTCTCACTGCTCAATCCAGCTTGACTCAGCCTAACCCAACGATGTGCTTTTTTAGGCACTTCCAGTTTCACTTCTAGCTCCTACCAGGCTTCCGCCCCGCCCCAATGCAACATAGCCCCCTCAGCTTCCCAGACCCAGGAAGTAGCAAGGTCAATTCTGTGAGGCCCATATCCAATTTGACTTGCCTCTCCCTTCTTAAAGCAATCTTGGAATTAAAATTTCTAAAGCCCCGTTTCAATTTAATAACTTTTCTTCCATAGAAACAAGAGGTTTTAATCAAGCCTTAAAAATAAATTCAAGCCTTGTGTTTTTAATTATATGGCATCAAGAAAAATAATATAACTATTCTACCAAATTTCAAAAGGAAACATGTTTACATCTCAAATGTGCTATAAAAAGATCCTGGTATGGTAAAACTAGTTTGATTTCGACTCCCACCCCAACCTTTTTTAAACTTCTCCAACACAGTTCCAGAATAACTTCTCAAAATCACTTCTAAAGCGGTAGGTAATTCCAGCTACTCCAGAGACTGAAGTGATCGCCTGAGCCCAGGAGTTCCAGGTCAGCCTGGGCAAAATAGTGACTCTTATCTCAAAATAACAAAACAAAACTCACCCTGTCAATTCAGACCATTTTTTTTTTTTAATTTTGTTCTACAAAAAGTTAGACTCAAAAGACATATAGTACTAACTAAACGTTCCAGAGTCAAATTGTAACTTCACTTTATCTCAACACAGAATTCATGAGTTGCACATAAATTTACTTTACTTCTTTTTAGAAATGGAGTCTTGGTATGTTGCCCAGGATGGTCTCAAACATCTGGCCTCAAGTCATCCTCCCACCTCAGCCTCCCAAGTAGCTGGGATTACAGGTGAGCCACCGCTTCCAATTTACAAATTCACTTTAAAAAGTCAAATCTTTTCACTTCTTGCTTTGCTTGGATTTGTTTGGGAAGGAGGAGTGTTTCTTTTTTAGCAAGTAATGGTAGCTTTTACTAGAAGCTTTAAAATATCATGGAATAGTAACAATTTCAGTTTTCAACAATATATGCAGTTTTAATAGAAATATGAGATAATTCGATTACAAGAGTTCTTGACTTACATTCCTGCCATTAGCAAAGACAGTCAACAATGTCTTAAGAGCCACCAAACATATCAAACTCTAGATACGGTCCAAACCTAAGGTTATTTTAAAAACTAAAAACAGTGTGTAGAAACTCTTCAATTATCTGGATTAATTGGTTTTTATCCTGCCTGTATAGAAACAATGTCTTCCTCTTATGAATTAATTCCACAGTTTAGTAATTTTGAAAGGCAGAGAATTCATTTTTCCTTCCTAGGTGTTCATAAGCCAAGCTTGTCTAACCCACAGCCCAGGACGGCTTTGAATGCAGCCCAACACAAATTCATAAACTTTGTTCAAGTGTATTTTATGTGTGGCCCAAGACAATTCTTCTTCCAACATGGCCCAGAGAAGACAAAAGATTGGACATCCCTGGCCGGCAGTTAGCAGCACTCAAATAAAAAACAAGCCTTATTCCAAAAGTTTCTGTATCTGGCTTTGACCTTAGAAGCCCATTTTGCCATAGATCATTTTCTAAATGGTAGGTTCCCAGGATGGCCCACCAATACCATTAAGTCCACAATACAGATGAGATAGTGAACTATCAAGCCCAGCCAAGAACTTTTTCTTTATCTGCTTAAGTGCCCAAACAAGCACTCAGTTAAGATCTAATGTTGAGAATCACAGAGCATGGGACCTTTTTTTTTAATTTTTTTATTTTATTTTATTTTATTTTTTGAGAAGGAGTCTCGCTCTGTCACCCAGGCTGGAGCGCAGGGGCACGGTCTCGGCTCACTGCAACCTCCACCTCCTGGGTTCACGCAATTCTCCTGCCTCAGCCTCCCGAGTAGCTGGGACTACAGGCGCCCGCCACCATGCCCGGATAATTTTTTATATTTTTAGCAGAAATGGGGTTTCACCTGTGTTAGCCAGAATGGTCTCGATCTCCTGACCTCGTGATCCACCCGCCTTGGCCTCCCAAAGTACTGGGATTATAGGCATGAGCCACCGCGCCCGGCCGAGCATGGGACCTTTTCTAAGAAGTAACCTAAATATGCCTGATTTATAGCAAATCCAGGGCCGGGTACGGTGGCTCACACCTGTAACCCCAGAACTCTGAGAGGCCGAGCGGGTGGATCACCTGAGGTCAGGAGTTCAAGACCAGCCTGGCCAACATGGTAAAACTCTGTCTCTACTAATAATACAAAAATTAGCCAGGAGTGGCGGCACACATCTTTAATCCCAGCTACTCGGGAGGTTGAGGCAGGAGAATCACTTGAACCCAGGAGGTGGAGGCTGCAGTGAGCCGAGATCACACCACTGCACTCCAGCCTGGGTGACAAGAGCGAAACTCCATCTCCAAAAAATAAATAT
>NW_012114944.1:777417-781357 GCF_000951035.1 Colobus angolensis palliatus
CCCCATTTTAAAAAATAAATAAATAGCCGGGTGCAGTGGCTCATGCCTGTAATCCCAACATTTTGGGAGGCCGAGGCAGGCGGATCACCTGAGGTCAGGAGTTCGAGACCAGCCTGGCTAACATGGTAAAACCCCGTTTCTACTAAAAATACAAAAAATTAGCCAGGCATGGTTGTGCGCTCCTGTAATCCCAGCTACTTAGGAGGCTGAGACAGGAGAATCGCTTGAACCCAAGAGGCAGAGGTTGCAGTGAGCCGAGATTACACCATTGCATACCAGCTTGGGCAACAAGAGCGAAACTCCAACTCAAAAAAGAAATTAAATAAATAAATAAATAAATAAGTGTACCACGCCGATGCAGGTACTCCTACTCCTGATGTGACCAAGTAATGAATGACTTAAAAACTCAGTTTTTAAAACCCTAGCATAGTAATTCAGAACTTACAGTTATTTCTCAGGAGAGACAAAGGCAAAACAAAAGACTGCAAATTCTCTTCATTGGCTAAAATAGTGACCGACTTCGCTTATATTCAGTCTTTTGTTATCAAAACTAATTGCTGTGTTTTCGAAGGCTATCTGTAAAGTAAGATGCAGTAAAGCACAATGGCTAAAAATACAGATTCTGGAACTAGACCACCTGGGTTCATATCCCAGGTAACACTCTTAAGAGCTGTACCATCTCCAGCGAGTTGTTTAACCTCTGTGTGCTCCAGTTTCATCTGTACAATAAGTATGATGAGTCCCTTAGGGGACTGCAGTGAGGATTAAATGAATTAATCCACATAAAATACTTACAACAGAGCCTTAAATAATAAGCACACAAAAAGTGACCACTATTATCTAGATATTTAAAAACAGGTAGAATTTAGAAAAGGAACTGAAGAGAAAAGAGGCATTATAGGCTGAAGTAACAAACAATCAAAGGAACAGAAGTAGAAAAATCACACACAGGTGGGCAAAAAGGTGTTGTTCTGTTTCCCTGGAGAACAATATTTATGATGAAGAACAGTAAAGACTGGAATAACGAGGACCCAAGAATGCTGGCCCTTAATGCCAGACCAAAAAATATGGCTTTTATTTAGAAAGCAGCCACTTAAACATTTGATCTAATTAAATCAAGGTCAATTATCAAGGTTATCAAATCATATTATTAAGCCCGGTGGCTCACACCTGTAATCCCAACACTTTGGGAGGTTGAGGTGAGCAGGCGGATCACCTGAGGTTGGGAGTTTGAAACCAGCCTGGTCAACATGGTAAAACCCCATGTCTACTAAAAATACAAAAATTAGCTGGGCATGGTTGCACGCACTTGTAGTTCGAGCCACCCACTTGGTAGGCTAAGGCAGGAGAATTGCTTGAACCCAAGAGGTGGAGGTTGCAGTGAGCAGAGAGAGCACCATTTCACTCCAGCCTGGGCAACAGAGTGAAACTCTGTCTCAAAAAAAAAAAGTCATATCATTACTATTAATGTAATTGTGATGTTTTTGCAATCTCAAAAATGCATTTGTTCTGCTAACACTGTCATAATCTATCATTGAACTGCTGCATATCTAAATTATCTCTGAAATCCTCACTGTGCCTAGTACATAGTAAGCATTCAACAAATGTTTACCAAATTATTATTAATATTAGTAATTATTATTATCAATCATTATCTTTTTGTGTGTGTGTGAGACACAGTCTCCTTCTGTCACCTAGGCCGGAGTGGAGTGGCGTCATCTTGGCTCACTGCAACCTCCATCTCCTGGATTCAAGCAATTCTCCTGCCTCAGCCTCCCAAGGAGCTGGGATTATAGGCGCCCACCACCACACCTGGCTAAGTTTTTGTATTTTTAGTAGAGGCGGGTTTCCACCCTGTTGGCCAGGCTGATCTCAAACTCCTGATCTCAGATGATCTGCCCGCGTTGGCCTCCCAAAGTGCTGGGATTACAGGCGTGAGCCACCAGGACCAGCCTCAAATCATTATTTTTTAGTGGCCAACAGAAAGCAGTGAAATAGAGACAGGGGTTAATCCACAAAAGAAATATAAATTACCCGGGTGCGGTGGCTCACACCTGTAATCCCAGCACTTTGGGAGGCTGAGGCGGGCAGATCACAAGGTCAGGAGTTCAAGACCAACCTGGCCGATATGGTGAAAGCCCGTCTCTACTAAAAATACAAAAATTAGCCGGGCATGGTGGCAGGCACCTGTAGTCCCAGCTACTCTGGAGGCTGAGACAGGAAAACTGCTTTAACCCAGGAGGTGGAGGTTGCAGTGAGTCGAGATCATGCCACTGTACTCCAGCCTGGGCGACAGAGCAAGACTTTGTCTCAAAAAATAAATAAAGAAAGAAAAGAAAAAGGAAAAAAAGAGAAATGTAAATTATAAATATCATAAATAAGGCAAATAAAGTAACCTAGATAATAGTTTACAATTAAGCTAAAATAAGTCATTGCTATTCAACATACTTAACTAAAATACGTTTTTGTTTTGTTTTTGAGACTGAGTCTCGCTCAGCCACCCAGGTTAGAGTGCAGTGGCATGATCTCGGCTCACTGCACAGTCTCCTGGCTCCAAACGAGTCTCCCGTCTCCCCAGGAACTGGGATTACAGGCATCCGCCATCATGCCTGGCTAATTTTTGTATTTTAGTAGCGACGGGGTTTCACCTTGGCCAGGCTGGTCTTGAACTCCTGACCTCAGGTGATCCACCCACCTTAGCCTCCCAAAGTGCTAGGATTATAGGCATGAGCCACCCCACCCAGCCAAACCTTGTGTATTTTGAAGTCTTATAAATTTAGCTGTCAAATTGGTACAGCCTTTTCAAAGGATTATTTGGGCAATATCTGCTTATGGGCAGTCTTTTTTTTTTTGTTTTTGTTTTTTTTTTTTTTTGAGATGGAGTTTAGCTATTGTTGCGCAGGCTGGAGTGCAATGGTACCGTCTTGGCTCACTGCAACCTCTGCCTCCTGGGTTCAAGTGATTGTCCTGCCTCAGCCTCCCAAGTAGCTGGGATTACAGGTGCCCACCACAGTGCCCGGCTAATTTTTTTTGTATCTTTAGTAGAGACCGGATTTCACCACGTTGGTGAGGCTGGTGTCGAACTCCTGACCTCAGGTGATCCACCCACCCTGGCCTCCCAAAGTCCTGGGATTATAGGCATTTCCCAATCCAGGACAAAATTATGCTGTGGGGTAAGAATAAAGGTCTAACTCCTGACTTGACTCCAAGTAATTACAGGAAAGGACAGCTTACAGTAGCCATAGGTTTCCATGGAGTACATACTATCTACCTGTACACCATAGACGTCAATGCTAATTACAGTAACAAAAAGGGCCACATCCTGAGAATGGACTCCTAAAGTTTATAGTCCTAAAGTCTAAAGATCACCTTGCAATCAATTGTTTGGTGCATTTCTTACAAAATACAATAACAAAACAGGCTGGGCATGGTCATTCACGCCTATAATCCCAGCACTTTAAGACCAAGGTGGGAGGACCACTTGAGCCCAGGAGTTCCAGACCAGCCTATGCAATACAGTGAAACCCCATCTCACAAAAAAATTTAAAAGGTTAGCATAGTTGTCACACCCATAGTACCAGCTACTCAGGAGGCTGAGGTGAAAGGATTGCTTAAGCCTGGGAGATAGAAGCTGCAGTGAGCTATGATTACCACTGCCACTGCACTGCTGAGTGGGCAACAAAGCAAGACCTTGTCTCAAAAAACAAACAGAAAACAGCAGTTTAGTAACAAGTAATATAGTAATAATTAACATATTAAGAAAAAAGTTTTCAGTAAAAGATTGCCAACAAGACTTCTCAGAAGCACATTATGACACAGAATGGCTGACATAAGTGTTTATTACCGGGCATGGTGGCTCACGCCTGTAATCCCAGCACTTTGGGAGGCCAAGGCGGGTGGATCACGAGGTCAGGAGTTCCAGATCAGCCTGGCCAATATG
>NW_012114944.1:781907-786990 GCF_000951035.1 Colobus angolensis palliatus
GAGGTTGCCGTGAGCTGAGATCACACCACTGCACTCCAGCCTGGGCGACAAGAGCAAAACTTCGTCTCAGAAAAAAGAAAAAAATGAGTTTATTAAGCACATCAGCCAGGCGCGGTGGCTCACGCCTATAATCCCAGCACTTTGGGAGGCCAAGGTGGGTGGATCACCTGGGTCAGGAGTTTGAGACCAGCCTGGTCAACAGGATGAAACCCTGTCTCTACAAAAATACAAAAATTAGCTGGGAGTGGTGGTGCGCACCTGTAATCCCAGCTACTCAGGAGGCTGAGACAGGAGAATCGTTTGAACCTAGGAGGCGGAGATTGCAGTGAGCCAGGACTGCAGCACTGCACCCCAACCTGGGTGACAGAGCAAGATTCCATCTCAAAAAAAAAAATAGAGTTTATTAAGCATACATCCCTAGATAAACTGATTTTTTCTGGTGGCAATAGGGAGAAATCACTTCCCAAAAATGTCAGTAAGTGCTTAATTAAAAAAAAAAAAAAAGATTGGCCAGGCATGGTGGCTCACACCTGTAATCCCAGCACTTTGGGAGGCTGAGGAGGGCGGATCACCTGAGGTCGGGAGTTCAAGACCAGCCTGACCAACATGGAGAAACCCCGTCTCTACTAAAAATACAAAATTAGCTGGGCGTGGTGGCGCATGCCTGTAATTCCAGCTACTCGGGAGGCTAAGTCAGAATGGCTTGAAAACCTGAAAAGGAGAGGTTGCAGTGTGCCGAGATAGCGCCATTGCACTCCAATCTGGGCAACAAGAGCGAAACTCTGTCTCAAAAAAAAAAATAAGATTAGTGGGCGCATCCCTGGGAGAGTAAGCAAGTTATGTATTTGGTTTTTGTGGGCAATCAATCATTCTGCTAACACAAACATAAAGCAAAGTAGACCCAGATTTCTACATATCTTCCTCTAAAGTACTTTAAAGTTACAATTTCAGACTTAAAAAAAAAAAAGTTTCAAGCTCAGTCTTGTCCTTTTTTAAAGCTGCAAGTATGATAATTTAAAACTCTGAAATGTATTCACTTAAACACGTTCCTGTCACTAACAACAACACTCTATTATCCACCTTTGGTACTGTCTCCAGATGATTTTTAATCCCTGCCTGACTTCTCCCTACCAACAAGTACTTGGATACCATCTTTACCCTGCCTGCCCCCACTACTTGGTTGTGCCTAGGGAATTATAATTACAGTGATCCCGCCTTTAGAACATCCTCAGAGCACAAAGCTTCTTTGTATAATGGTGGAGGGAGGGTGCCCTCCAGGCTCCACAGAAAAAAGTGGGTGGTAGCAACAGAGGAAGAGGAACTGGAGCCACTATGGTGGCCCTCAGTTCTAGTTCAATATTGTTTGTGGGAATTTACTTGTAGTGACCAGCCAGAGTTCTGTTGAGCCTCTGCATCCCCTCACATATGAGGGTGAAGAGAGAAGCAGGGCCTATCCTGGCAGATGGGCACAATCACCATGCCCAGACCAGGGAGCAGAAGGAAGCAAGAAAAGCAAGCAATAACTGTCTTGAATTGCACCCCTTTAGGCAGTTGGCAAGACCTTAAGTGAGGAAGTTTTGACAACGAAGGCTATCACCCTAATTAACCAGTGGCTAGTATTGGCATAACTGGCACTCGGTAGATGCTCAAATATGTATTGAGGTGGCAATAAAAATCTACATAGGAAGACAAATCTATAAAAGTTTTAACAAGATGGCATAAAAGCCAAATGAAAAATACTTTTTATTAATTATGAGTCCCAGCCAGGCACAGTGGCTCATTCCTGTAGTAACCCTAGCACTTAGGGAGGTCGAGGCAGGAGGATTACTTGAGCTCAGGAGTTCAAGAACACCCTGGGCAACATAGCAAGACCCCACCTCTTTAAGTATGAGTCCCAACTCTTTTCTATCTGTAAATGTGATTTTTTTTTTTTTTTTTTTGAGATGGAGTCTTGCTCTGTCGCCCAGGCTGGAGTGCAGTAGAGCGACATCAGCTCACTGCAACCTACGCCTCCCAGGTTCAAGTGATTCTCCTGCCTCAGTCTCCTGAGTAGCTGGGACCACAGGTGCACACCACCATGCCCAGGTATTTTTGTATTTTTAGTAGAGACAGGGTTTCACCATGTTGTTTCACCATGTTGCCCAGGCTGGTCTCAAATTCTTGAGCTCAAGTGATCCACCTGCCTCAGCCTCCCAAAGTGCTGGGATTACAGGCGTGAGCCACCGCACTCAGCCCCATGAATGTGATTATTAAATAAACACCTGTTTTACTTTCAGCCTACTCCACTTCTGTTTAGTCTGAGGAACTGCTCACTTTTTAGCTCTCTGACAATAAAACAAATTTCAACAGAAGGTCAGCATGCAGCATCTGCAGCCACTAAAATCTAAGGTGCAGAAGCAGAATGGACAGGCAACTTTTCAACTCCAAGAACATCCCAAAAGCACTACAAATTGTCCTACTACCTAATTGCTTGCTATTCTTCTTTCCATGTATACAGTTTTCTCTCTCTCTTTTTTTTTTTTTTTTGAGATGGCGTCTCACTCTGTTCCCCAGACTGGAGAGGGCAGTGAGTGGCACCATCTCGGCTCACTGCAACCTCCGCCTCCCAGGTTCAAGCAATTCTCCTGCCTCGGCCTCCCAAGTAGCTGAAATTACAGGCACGCGCCACCACGTCCAGCTAATTTTTGTATTTTTAGTAGAGACAGGGTTTCACCATGTTGCCCAGGCTGGTCTCAAACTCGAGCTCAAGTTATCCACCTGCCTCGGCCTCCCAAAGTGTTGGGATTACAGGCGTGAGCCACGGCGCCCAGCCCCTTCCATGTATATAGTTGTTCCTCTTACTACTACTTCCCTACATTTCTCAACAAAGTCAAAGGATCAGTATATACACCAAAACTCACAATCTCTCACTCCCTTATCTCTACACATATTTTACCACAAAAGTAGAAAATGCACTGATAGCTTTTTTTTTTTTTTTTTGAGACGGAGTCTCGCTCTGTCGCCCAGGCTGGAGTGCAGTGGCCAGATCTCAGCTCACTGCAAGCTCCGCCTCTGGGTTTACGCCATTCTCCTGCCTCAGCCTCCCGAGTAGCTGGGACTACAGGTGCCCACCACCTTGCCCGGCTAGTGTTTTTTGTATTTTTTAGTGGCGACGGGGTTTCACCGGGTTAGCCAGGATGGTCTCGATCTCCTGACATCGTGATCCGCCCATCTCGGCCTCCCAAAGTGCTGGGATTACAGGCTTGAGCCACCGCACCCGGCCTTTTTTTTTTTGAGATGCAGTCTTGCTCTCCAGGCTGGAGAGCAATGGCACAATCTCGGTTCATTGCAACCTCCGCCTCCCAGGTTCAAGGGATACTCCGGCTTCAGCCTCCCGAGTAGCTGGGATTACAGGTGTGTGCTGCCCAGCTAATTTCTGTATTTTTAGTAGAGGCGGGGGTTCACCATGTTGGCCAAGCTGGTCTCAAACTCCTGACCTCAGGTGATCCACCCTCCTCGACCTCCCAAAGTGCTGGGATTACAAGCGTGAGCCAACACACCCGGCCAGTGATAGCTTTCGAAAGCATGACTTGACTATTGATAAACCCTAATATACTCATCATTCTACTCTTCCACCTGCCCAACATCACTGCAGTTAACTGTTCTAAGCAGTCCCAAGAACAGCGCTAATATCCATCTAAGTAGAACAGGAAAAAAACTGAAACCACTCTGGGTAAGGCCTGCAGGTAAGAATCGTTTATTTTCCTTCTGTGGGCACAAGAACACTTTTGTTGAACATCTTTAGTTTTTTAACATATAATTTCTTTTTAAAAGTTCCTCCAAGACAGCAGCAAAAGCAAATCGAAACTTCCTATCCACCACCCTCAATCATGTTTAAAAATAATAATAAAAAAGACAACAGAAACTACTTCAAATGTACCTTTCCCTAGAGCCCTCAGAACAGCATTCGTCCATGACAACTGTTCTGAAAAACACTCTGCCATTATTTCCAAAAGCAGTAGGAAGTCCAGTCTTGTCCTTGGTTTGCACTCCCCACTCCTCTCTCTCCAAGAAAAAAACGAAACAGCAGGAAGTGTAAACAACCACTTAATGGAAAATACAAATGGGTAAATATTTTCAAAATTCGCTAAAAAGCCTCAGGTCTTCAGGAATGCTAGTGCAGGGGGAAATAGGAAGAGAAAAATAACTGCATTTACCCCTCCACTGTAAGAAGACAAGAGCAAATGTGGCACATAGCTACTACACTTTCTCTCCTCCATTTACCAGATACTTTTGTCTTTTTTTTTGAGACAGAGTCTCACTCTGTTGCCCAGGCTGGAGTGCAGTGGCATGATCTCAGCTCACTGCAACCTCCACCTTCTGGGTTCAAGCAATTCTCCTGCCTCAGCCTCCAAAGTAGCTGGGATTACAGGCATGCGCCATCATGCCCAATTAATTTTTCTATTGTTAGTAGAGACGGGGTTTCACCATGTTGGCCAGGCTGGTCTTGAACTCCTGACCTCAGGTGATTCACCCACCTCGGCCTCCCAAAGTGCTGGGATTATAGGCATGAGCTACTGCGCCCGGCCAACAATGGTATTTTCTAAATAACTTATTCTGTATGTATTTCTCCAGCCTCATAACAAAGTTTACCATTTTAAGCTATGCTCTTTGGTTCAGCTGAGCATGGTGATAAAAAGCCCCTTCCCATGAAAAGTTCACATGGAGAACTCTTGGAGCCCCTAGGGCAAGCACCAACCCAGACCTCATGGTAAAGCCCACAATGCATATGGATGAAACTGTTAGTTACAGCTGGACTAACAGTTCCAAAGCTGCAGAGCAGTGCTAGATCACAGATAACCTTTGTGTGGATTAGAAAAGGTACCCCTTCTCTGAGGCTACTCATCTTGGTAAGTGGAGTACAGAATAGATTTCCACCCTCACTTGCCATCTGAAACAGGTATCTTTTTGCTGGGTGCAATCTCTACGGTCCTACACCACAGCACTGTTAAGAAGTGTACCGGCCAGGCATGGTGGCTCATGCGTGTAATCCCAACACTTTGGGAGGCCGAGTAAGGCTGATCACGGAGGTCAGGAGTTTGAG
>NW_012114944.1:788327-791506 GCF_000951035.1 Colobus angolensis palliatus
CCAGGATGGTCTCGATCTCCTAACCTCGTGATCCGCCCGTCTCGGCCTCCCAAAGTGCTGGGATTACAGGCTTGAGCCACCGCGCCCGGCCGAGCACATCTATTTCAACAAAGCTCAAACTGCTGACACAGGTTCACTAGAAAGTTTAGAAATAATGAGAAATCTACCACAACTATCGGCAGTTCCAAAATAAAAGTCATCCATTGCAAAATTAGGTTTAGCAGGTCAGAAAGGGGCGAAAACGGATCACCAGCCTGCATGTATAACAGGCTGCGCTGGGCTGGAGCCTGAAGGGAGAGGTCCATTATTACATAGAGACAAAAACAGTGTTCTATAAACAACATTTTTTGTGTGGAAATATTTCAAACATCTGAAAAATATTTAGAATATACTAAATATTTCTGTACCCTACACCCAACATTATCAAATCTTAATTTACAATTACCTGATTCAGATTTTTTTTTAAAGTAATAGAACATTAAAGGTATAAATAAAGCCCTTTTGTGTACTCGTGTAATCGCATTCCTCATCTTCTCTTCCCAAAGACAATCATTACTCTTAATATGCGTATTTTAATACTATCACCACATATGGGCATAGCTACAAACAATATTATTTTGCATGTTTTCAGATTTTACACAAGTGAAAAGATTCTGTAAGAATTCTTCTGACTTGCTTCCCCGCTCCATATTATGTTTTTGAGATTCACCTATTTTAATGCATGTGGCTAGTTTATTTTTCACAGTGCTGTAATATTCAATTGTATGGGTCTATCTAAAAATGTATTGGCCGGGTGCGGTGGCTCACGCCTGTAATCCCAACACTTCGGGAGGCCGAGGCGGGCAGATCACGAGGTCAGGAAATCAAGACCATCCCGGGTAAAACGGTGAAAGCCCGTCTCTACTAAAATTACAAAAAAAAAAATTAGCCAGGCATGGTGGCAGGCACCTGTAGTCCCAGCTACTTGGGAGGCTGAGGCAGGAGAATGGTGTGAACCCAGGAGGTGGAGCTTGCAGTGAGCTGAGATCGCGCAACTGCACTCCAGCCTGGGTGACAGAGCGAGACTCTGTCTCAAAAAATAAATAAATAAATAAATAAAAATGTATGTATTATTCTGTTGGTGGATATTTAAGCTGGAATGCGCATTCTTGTATTTTTTTCATACTTATTTTCTTGGACAAGTGTGCAAGGATCTCTTAGGATATATACCCAGAAATGGACATTTTAGGTAACTGAATATGTCTGCCCACCTTCACACTAAACACTAAATACTACTACTCTCTAAGGTGGTTAGATCCATTTATATTTCCACTACAGTATATAAAAGTTTATTTATCCACAGCCTTAATAATACTCGGTTTATCATAGCATTACATTTTTACCAACCTGATCGGTGTCAAATGGCATCTCACTGTTGTTTCAATTTGCATTTCCCTGATTATAAGTCTCTCAAGTACATTTTCTTGCTTTTAAGTATATATTGCCAAATACGTGTTTCTTAGAGTTTTTTAGGAAAATCTAACCCATCTTGCCTGAATTGGGGCAGTCCTTTCCAAAGCACCCTGCCAACAGCCACCACAGCAGGAAAGCTAAGGTGAAAGAGGGCAGCAAGAAAACAGCTGACTTAAACAAGGAATCATCTTGGACAAAGGGCTTTAATTAATGCATTTGCTAATTAGTCTTTCCCTTCCCTCTTTTGTCAAGCCTTACTTCCAAGACAATACTCCAGGCACTGGGGGTCTGCATCCTTAGAACAGGAGCGAGGATGAGGGGGAAGAAGGGGGGTGCTCAAGCTAGAACGTTTCTATCAAGTATACCTGTCCTTACTCAAAGAAAAGAAGTGACTGCAGACCAATTCATACTCAACCTTGTAAGCTACCATCCACCTCCAACAGACTCCTTTCAAACTCATCACGTTTGGCACCTTCTTTGAAACATCCCAACCTTTTTCTCCAGCCTAGACACCGTCCCCCGCCCTTCAGCAACCCTTTCATCTCCCTTCCCCCACAATGACTGAATACCCTCTCCTTTTTCCCCATTCTATTTTCTAGCTCCATGGGACCCTCTTCCCTGCCTGTAACACGCTGCCCTCTCCCTTGCCTCTAGAACTGCAAGTCCTTTCCCCTTCCCTTTCCAAGAGACATCCGCAGTCAAAACAACCCACCTCATCATCCACCCCAAATAAAAACGGAAATCCCATGTATTACATGCCAGGCAGGCGGGTGACTCGGTCCCAATCCTCCCAGCTTCCTTCCCCCTTCACGCCTGGGATAGCTGTTCTTTCTCTGGGAGTTCTCCAAGTGTGGTAGGTCCAAACCACCTGGAAAAAACTCACATGGCCTTCTGTGCCGTAAATGTCTTTACCAGGGCCATGTATGCATTTCTGGTTTCGACATGAACGAAATTCGGGCCATTTACTGAAAAAAGACACCTTACGGGCGCCTCCACAAAAGCGGGCAGGCCTCCCTCCCAGTGATTCCAGCTGAATTGGTTTCGTCCGTGCAGTAGTGAGGAAGGTGGCCTGGCAGAGACCAAACGGTCCCCACGATAAGAAGTTTCCGAAGCTCTGCCCCACTCACTCAAGAAAGCCCTCTCCCCGAGAGCATTCCCCGCACAGAAGTCTCTCCCGCGGCGGCTCCCCAGTGCACCACCAAGCTCCCAAGTCGGCCCCCTGCTCTTCTGTCCCACCCTGCAAGAGATTGTTACTCCCAAGCCTGCCCAAAAAGGGCTGGGTGTGTGTGCCAGGGTCCAGGGCCTGACCCCCACCACCCAGATCAATCTCCCTCGGCTCCCGGGGGCCGGGAGATCGGCCTCCTCCCAGCCCCCTCTGCTCGGGGCCCGCGCCGGCCCAGGGTGGCCCTGGGTCCCAGCCAAGACACGGCTCTCACTGGCTATGTGACCTTGGGCAAGTCACTTCCCCCTCTAAGCCTCGGTTTCCTCCTCCGCCGAGCAGAGACCTAGAGAGGTCTTGCCCTGCACACCCTGGGGGAGGAAGCTACCCACCGGGTGGGAAAACGCTTTGTGAGACGCTCGGCGCGGCTGAGGCGCAGGGCTCGCAGGGGCTCCGGGGCCGGACAAAGCTGACCCGGACAACGCTCCTCCCCATTGGCGAGGCCGGGTGGCTGGACCACACGCCTCCGGCCCCCACCCGCGGGACCGACCCACGCCCCTCCCCGCCT
>NW_012114944.1:792251-795106 GCF_000951035.1 Colobus angolensis palliatus
TCAAGCTGGGGCTGAGCTTGGGCTCCGCTGCGCAGGGGTTCGCGCCCGGGAGGGGGCCGGAACTCGGCCCAGATAGCTGCTGCTCGCAGCCCGCCCGCCAGACTCCCTCCTCCGCTTCCCCGCACTGGAGCCGCAGCCTCCTCTCCCCTCCTCTCCCTCTCTTGGCTGTTTCCTCAAAGTTTTTCCCTTTCAGACACTTAGGAAAGAAACTCTCCCTTCTGTTCTTAGGCTGTGTTTCAGTGATAAATTAGTCCCCGCGGACCCGGAGAGAACAGCAGAGGCAGAAACGAAAGAGATGTAGACAAGCTGCCGTCCCTGAGTCCCCGAGACCATCTTAATTGCTGAGCAGAAGCCAGCCAGTCTCAGCCCTGGCCCCTTGCCCCTTTCTCTGAGTTTCTCTTTCTCACTTTACATGCCCTTGTTGTTAGAAGACTTAGATAAAAACATCCAACCCAGCTGGGCCTAGTCTCAAAAGAGGGGGAGGGTGTGAAGTAAGGAAAGCCTGTCCCGACGGCTTTCCTATGAGGGGAAGAATTCTAAGAGTTGGTGACCCGCTTTGGGCCCTCCTCCACTTGGATGTGATGTTGGTCACTGAAACCGTTTCCTCCTCATGTTTCTCTGGCTCTTTTATCAGAGCCGTAGAGGAGCAAAATAAACTCAACCATGTGTTAGGGGTACCTCTAAAGTACAGGCACGTGGGTGGGCCAGGGTGCAGCTAAACTGCTGAGTAGATCATTTCAATAAAGCCTTATCCTCAGCCATTCTCCACTGAGCAGAGGAAGAAAGATCTCTCTTTCAATCTCTGACAACAGACATTTCAAATTCCATGCTGACACTTAATAGGTGCCTAATCTTTCATTCATGCTGGTCTTTCTGTCATCAGCAATGCTAGGCACTGGGAATACAAGAATAAAAAATATATAGTCGAGGCCTTCAAAGAGTTTACAGTCTCATTGGAGGACAGTGAGATATTTTTAGAAGTTAAAAACTTAACGGATGAGCAGGAGTTCACCAAGTGGGGCAGGTTGGGGGAAAGTAAACTGGGAAAACATTAAGATTGTATTTGGCCAGGAAACCTAAGATTTTCTGAATCCCGTCCTTGACTTTTTGGTCACAGAGGAAACAGGTAATATATTACTAGCTGGAGCTTGGGTCCCAATGCCCACTGTAGAACACCTGTCAACTACTGTATGGAGGCACCTTCTTTCCTTTGATAGGTCTCAGCAGCCTTGAGCAACATTGGATCTATTTCTGTGCCGAAGCCCAAACCCCAGTTTCAGCTCTTACAACCCCAATTTGAGCAAATGCCTTGACGACCAACCCTAGAAGAAAACGGACAGATGAGCAGTTTAATCCAGTAACCAAAGGAGCCCTTCCATGGATGCCTTGAGGCCAGGAAGAAACAGGAAGAAATATAGCGAGAGGGCCAGGCAAAGCTTGGGCCACCTCACCTTGCCAGTTTAGGGAAACAAATAAAGAATGGACCACATTCATGTTGGTTGCGATCTTTATCTCTTAACTTTCCGTCCCCCAATGATGATCAGGAAGAGAGATGAGCATTGGGGTTTGGGAAACGACAGGTTTAATAGTACTGGAGCACAGCCCGGGTGATGAGTGGTAAGAAAAGAGCAGACTAGAATTTAGTTAAGACAGGACCAGGTCATGAAGAGTCTTGAACACCCCATTGAGGCATTTGAACTTAACCTGAATAACAAAAGGGAGCCATTGGCCGGGGGCGGTGGCTCAAGCCTGTAATCCCAGCACTTTGGGAGGCCGAGTAAGGCTGATCACGAGGCCAGGAGATCGAGACCATCCTGGCTAACCCGGTGAAACCCCATCTCTACTAAAAAATACAAAAAACTAGCCCGGGGAGGTGGCGGGCGCCTGTAGTCCCAGCTACTCAGGAGGCTGAGGCAGGAGAATGGCGTAAACCCGGGAGGCGGAGCTTGCAGTGAGCCGAGATCCGGCCACTGCACTCCAGCCTGGGCGACAGGGCGAGATTCTGTCTCAAAAAAATAAAAATAAATAAATAAATAAAAATAAAAAATTAATCTCCAATGTGGTAGTATTGAGAGATGGAGCGTTTCAGAGGTGATTGGCAGAGCCCTCATGAATGTACTGATCCATACATGGATTAATGGGCTAGCATGGGAATGGGCCTGGCCTTTATAAGAAGAAGAGACCTGAGCAAGGATGTTAAGCCCTTTCACCGTGTGATGCCATGTGCCACCTCAGGACTGTGCAGCAGAAAACCAGTCCGTGGCAGCAAGAAAACCCTCACCAGATGTAGCCTCTCAACCTCAGACTTCTCAGACTTTGCAACTGTAAGAAATACATTCCTTTTCTTTATATATTGCCTAGTTTCAGTTATTGTGTTATATATAAATAAGCATCAGAAAACAGCCTAAGATAGAGAAGAACAAAAAGAGAAGAAAACTGGCTAAAAAGCTTTAGGCATGAGATGAAAGTGACCTGAACTAAAGCAGAGATAGCAGTAATAGAGAGATGTTAAGGTGGTAGAATCAACAAGGCTTGAGGAAGATGAGATTGATTCAAGGATAACAAAGATTTTTGGCTTGAACAACTGGGTGATGATGGTGCCATTTCTGAAAATATTAACAAGTAATTAATTAACAAGTAATACTTGTTAACTATGAAGAGCAGAGAACTATGACCCAGGTTAAATCAGATTATTTCTTTGACTCTCCACATAAAGCAGAAGGGCTGAAGCAATTGGGCTAGAGTCACCACTATACAATTACTAATGTCCTCTGAGATTGGGATCCAAAGATATGCAAAGGAGAGGCACAATAGAAGGATTGCCCATTCCTTTTTTTCCATTAAAAAAGAAAAAA
>NW_012114944.1:795671-800919 GCF_000951035.1 Colobus angolensis palliatus
AAAACCAAACACCACGTGTTCTCACTCATAGGTGGGAACTGAACAATGAGATCACTTGGACTTGGGAAGGGGAACATCACACACCGGGGCCTATCACGGGGATGGGGGAGGGGGGAGGGATTGCACTGGGAGTTATACCTGATGTAAATGACGAGTTGATGAGTGCTGACAAGTTGATGGGTGCAGCACACCAACATGGCACATGTGTACATATGTAACAAACCTGCACATTGTGCACATGTGCCCTAGAAATTAAAGTATAATAAAAAAAAAGAAAGAAAAAGAAAAAATGTGGTAAAATATATTATGTAAAATTTATTATTTTAACCATTTTCAAGTGTACAATTGTAATTTCAAGCGACGTTAACTATATTCACAATGAATTAGCTGGGTGTGGTGGTGGGCACCTGTAATCCCAGCTCCTCAGGAGTCTGAGGCAGGGAATTGAATTGCTTGAACCCAGAAGGTGGAGGTTGCAGTGAGCTGAGATCACACTACTGCACTCCAGCTTGGGCAACAGAGCGAGACTCTGTTTCAAAAAAAAAAAAAAACTATATTCACAATGTTCTAAAACCATCACCACTATCCGTTTCCAGAAGAACATCTTCATCACCATCCCAGACAGAAACATACCCATTAAGTAACTTTCAGTTTCCTCTTCCCTGCAGCCCCTGGTATATCTATTCTACTTTCTGTCTCAACGAATTTGATTATTCTAGATACCTAATGCAAGTGGAACCATACAATATTTGTCTTTTTGTGTCTTGCAGGCTTATTTCACTCGCATAATGTTTACAAGTTTTATTGATGTGGTAGTATGTATTCGAATTTCCTTCCTTGTTATTTTATCTTTTTTTTTTTTTTTAGACGGAGTATTGCTCTTGTTGCCAAGGCTGGGGTGCAATGGTGCAATCTCGGCTCACTGCCACCTCTGCCTACTAGGTGAGGCAGAGGTGAGTCTCACCTAGTAGGTGAGTCTCCTACCTCAGCCTCCTGAGTATCTGGGATTACAGGCATGCACCACCACGCCTGGTTAATTTTTTTGTACTTTTTGTAGAAACAGGTTTTCTCCATGTTAGTCAGGCTGGTCTCGAACTCCTGACCTCAGAGGGTGATCTGCCCGCCTCGGCCTCCCAAAGTGCTAGGATTACAAGTGTGAGCCACCAAGCTTGGCCTTACTGCTTTTGGTTCTTTGGAGTATATACCTAGGAGTAGAATTGCCGCATCATAATGGTAACTCTGTGCTTAACTTTTTGAGGAAGCACCAGACTATTTTTCTATAGGGCTGCACCATTTTTGCATTCCCACCAGCAATGCATAAGGGTTCTAATTTATCCACATTCTTGCCAACACTTGTTATTCCACCCCCACCCCCACCTTTTTCTTCATAATAGCCTTCCTAATGGGTGTCAAGTGGTATCTCATTGTGGTTCTGATTTGCACTTCCCATTTCACTTTCAAGCTTAGCACAATGTCTGCTTACCTGTATTTGTCCCAGCCTGGCTTGTAAATCATTATTTTATTTGGGGAGTTAATGAGGGAGTGGAGGAGAGAAATTGTAAGAAAATACTGAAGGGGTGCCAGGCGCAGTGGCTCAAGCCTGCAATCCCAGCACTTTGGAGGCCAAGGCAGGCGGATCATGAGGTCAGGAGGTCGAGACCATCCTGGTTAACATGGTGAAACCCCATCTCTACTAAAACTACAAAAAAATTAGCTGGGCGTGGTGGCGGGCGCCTGTAGTCCTAGCTACTCTAGAGGCTGAGGCAGGAGAATGGCGTGAACCCGGGAGGCGGAGCTTGCAGTGAGCGGAGATCCCGCCACTGCACTCCAGCCTGGGCGACACAGCAAGACTCTGTCTCAAAAAAAAAAAAAAAAAAGAAAAGAAAATACTGAAGGGGCTATTTCATGAAAAAGGATAAGACAATGATAGACCTAATAGCATATAAAACCAAAAGAGGAGCAAGATGGTATTTCAGAGTATTACAGAATAATATTTTGCAGCCTTGGCAACTGAAGGAATCTAGATAAGGTAGACCCAGTGGAATTTGTAGCGATGCTCAGCAAAGGAAGTGAAAATAGCAATGCCAAATGGAAAGGGCTGGGGCGGGAGATGAAATTAACCACCAATACCACATGACTACTTTCCTTCACAAACACATCACAAGCACATGTGAGACAACTATATGGTTTCCCTGAAATGCTTGGGGATATAAATTGCAGGGTGTGAGACAGGGCGAAAGAGAACATGCTGACCATTTTTCCTCACTATTATCACATTAATAAACATTAGGTTCTATTTCCTTAGGCCACATTTCTCAAGGTGGAATTGCTAATTCAATGTTTTGAAAAGTTTTACTTTCCAGAGAGATCATAGCAATTTATTTGTTTAATCATTTATCTTTATTTAAATATGGTTAATCATTTATTTTTATTTAAATATAAGGGATTGAATTGGTCATATTTCTCACTTGTAAGGCCACTCTCATTTGTTTTATTTATTTATTCTCTTTTATTCACATTCACTCATCTCATTCCCCTTTCTCACCACAGGTAATTATTCCAATGTGTTTCATGTATATCCTTTTGTTTGTGTTTATTTAAAATATGTAGTATTTAGGGCCGGGCGCGGTGGCTCAAGCCTGTAATCCCAGCACTTTGGGAGGCCGAGACGGGCGGATCACGAGGTCAGGAGATCGAGACCATCCTGGCTAACACGGTGAAACCCCGTCTCTACTAAAAAATACAAAAAACTAGCCGGGCGAGGTGGCGGGCGCCTGTAGTCCAAGCTACTCGGGAGGCTGAGGCAGGAGAATGGCGTGAACCCGGGGGGCAGAGCTTGCAGTGAGCTGAGATCCGGCCACTGCACTCCAGCCTGGGCGACAGAGCAAGACTCTGTCTCAAAAATAAATAAATAAATAAATAAATAAAATAAAATAAAATAAAATATGTAGTATTGGGCTGGACATGGTGGCCGATGCTTATAATCCCAGCACTTTGGGAGGCCAAGGCAGGCAGATCACTTGAGGTCAGGAGTTTGACACCAGCCAGGCCAACATGGTGAAACTCCGTCTCTGCTACAAATACAAAAATTAGCTAGGCGTGGTGGTGCACGCCTGTAATTCCAGCTACCTGGGAGGCTGAGGCACCAAAATCCCTCGAACCCAGCAGGTGGAGGTTGCAGTGAGCCAAGATTGCACCATTTCACTCCAGCCTGGGTGATGACACTCTTTCAAAACAAAACCAAAACCAAAACCTCCCGACAAAGAGATTTTTGAAAAAAATAGTAGTAATAAGATGAAATATGTACTATTGTCTTAGATGTGTGTATTTTTGTCTTCTGTAAATAACTTTGTAAGACAGATTTTTTTTTTTTTTTTTGAGGCGGAGTCTTGCTCTTTCGCCCAGGCTGAGGTGCAGTGGTGCAATCTTGGCTCACTGCAACCTCCACCTCCTGGATTCAAGTGATTCTCCTCCCTCAGCCTCCTGAGTAACTGGGACTACAGGCGCCTGCCACCACACCCAGCTAATTTTGTTTTGTACTTTTAGTAGAGACAGGGTTTCATCATGTTAGCCAGGCTGGTTTTGAACTCTTGACCTCAGGTGATTCACCTGCCTCAGCCTCCCAAAGTGCTGGGATTACAGGCGTGAGCCACCGCGCTAGGCCTATAGATTTTTTTTTCTTATTTTTCTTTTTTGCTGCAACATGTTTTTAAGACCTGGCCCATTGCTTCTGTCTATTGCGTATTACTCCACCCATCACATTTTGCCTAAGGTCTTCTTCATTAGGGACATCCAAATTGTCTACAACCAAAAACATCACTGCTGTAACTATCTTTATACATACTCCTTATAGAACCTGTGTGAGAATTTTAGGAGGGTTATATATATAGTATCAGAATTGGAATTTTACATTTTTTTCTCTTTTATATAGTTTTAGTTTTCATATTTTTATTATTGGTAAGGATAAATGTATGTGTTATGTGTATATGTGTGTGTGTTTCTTTAACCACTGTATTCTAGGAATTTTCTGATCACATCCTTAGCCCTATCCTCTATTGCTTCTTTAAAGACTAATTGAGTCTGTAATTGATTGTAATACATTGAATAAATGTAATACATGAGTTCATAATGATACTCAAAGAGTGAGAGAAAGAGAAAGGAGGAAAAAATTCATTTGCCACTATTGGAAATACTATGACACCAACTCCTTTGTCAGGAAATTGGTAATTACAGAGAAAGAATGAAGCATTTAACCTGTCATTTTAGGAAGAAATGAGGTTCATCCCCAATTGATGAGCGGAAATTCTTCTTTACAGAAGAATGTCATCTAATATATGTAGAAGGATTGATAGAATTAAAAACTCACCATTTTGCAATCTCCAATGAGATAATTGATTCAAGCAAGGATCATCAGTGAATGTTAAACTATTTAAAAAGAAAGAAAAAAGACCAATCTACCATTGTATCTATTTCCCACCATTCACTTGCTCTACAAACACTTCCAATTTGCCTTCTGCTCCTACCATTCTATTAACTACATGCTTGAAAGACAATGCTGACTTCTCAATTGCCAAATACAATGGTCTTTTCTCAGTTCTCATCCTCCATGCTCTCTTCATGGTATTTGACAATAGCAGCTACCTCCTCTTTCTTGTAACTCTCTCCTTTCATCTGCAGAAGACTGGCTATCCATTGCTGTATAACAAACCACTCTAATATATTTAGAAGCTTTAAGCAATTTATTGTTATTTCTCATGGTTCTGTGGGTAGACTAAGCTCAGTTGGGTGGTTCTCACTTGGGATCTCTGATGTTTCAGTAAATGGTGTCTAGGGCTGGACTCATCTGAAAGCTTGACTGGGCTAGACATCCAAGAAGCCTTCTTCACTTACTTGTCTGGCATCTCGAAAGGATAGCTGGAACAGCTAGAGGTTAGTAGGGCATCTCTCTGTCTCCATGTGACTGGCTTGGGCTCCCTAACAGCATGGTAGACTCAATATAGTGAAGACTAAACTCTGATTTTTTATTTTGTCCAAATTCCTACCTAATCGCCCTGGGGAGTCATGCCCTACAAACCATAAAGTCTTATCAGAGGGGTTTTCATTTTAACTCTATATAGTGTGGTCTGCTTTCTAACCTGACTCTAGCATAACAGCACATAACAAATATTAGGGAAGAAATAAAAATATTTTAACCCTAGGCCGGACGCGGTGGCTCAAGCCTGTAATCCCAGCACTTTGGGAGGCTGAG
>NW_012114944.1:802411-804694 GCF_000951035.1 Colobus angolensis palliatus
TGGAGTGCAATGGCGTGATCTCAGCTCACCTCTATCTCCACCTCCCAGGTTCAAGTGATTCTCTGCCTCAGCCTCCCTAGTAGTTGGGATTACAGGCATGTGCCACCACACAAGGCTAATTTTGTATTTTTAGTAGAGATGGAGTTTCTCCTTGTTGGTCAGGGTGGTCTCGAACTCCCGACCTCAGGTGATCTGCCTGCCTCGGTCTCCCAAAGTGCTGGGATTACAGGCATGAGTCACCGTGTCTGACCTAATTTTAATATTTTTTTTAGTAGAGACGGGGTTTCACCGTGTTAACCAGGATGGTCTCGATCTCCTGACCTCGTTATCTGCCCGCCTCGGTCTCCCAAAGTGCTTGGGATTGCAGGCGTGAACCACCATGCCCAGCCTATTATTTCATTTCTAATGATGTGTCTATCCATATCTAAACCCAAAGCAATTTTTTTTTCTTGAGACGGAGTCTTGCTCTTTCGTCCAGGCTGGAGTGCAGTGGCGCAATCTCGGCTCACTGCAAGCTCCACCTCCCGGGTTCATGCCATTCTCCTGCCTCAGCCTCCCAAGTTGCTGGGACTATAGGCGTCCGCCACCACGTCCGGCTAATTTTTTGTATGTTAGTAGAGACAGGGTTTCACCGTGTTAACCAGGATGGTCTTGATCTCCTGACCTCATGATCCGCCCGTCTTGGCCTCCCAAAGTGCTGGGATTACAGACGTGAGCCACCGTGCCGGGCCTAACCCCAAAGTGATTTTTAAAGAAAGTTTTTTGTAGAGAGGGGGTCTCTCTATGCTACCCATGCTGGTCTCAAACTCCTGGCCTCAAGCGATTCTCCCCCCTCAGCCTCTCAAAGTGCTGGGATTACAGGCGTAAACCACCACACCTGGCCCCCAAAGCAGTTTTGAAATACCTTTATCGCCGGGCGTAGTGGCTCACGCCTGTAATACTAGTACTTTGGGAGGCAGAGGTGGGCAGATCACCTGAGGTCGGGAGTTTGAGAACAGCCTGACCAACATGGAGAAACCCATCTCTACTAAAAATACAAAATTAGCCGGGTGTGGTGGCGCATGCCTGTAATCCCAGCTACTTGGGAGGCTGAGGCAGGAGAATCACTTGAACCTGGTGAGCCGAGATCATGCCATTGCCCTCCAGCCTGGGCAACAAGAGTGAAACTCCATCTCAAAAAAAAAAAGAAATACCTTTATCATCTTTCAAAAACATTTAGCTTAATTTTCATAGAAGCGGCAACAATCTTTTCACTTGCACTTGTGTTTCCACAGTTTACTTCATATTTAATTATGTAACATAATTTCTGTAATAAATAAAACTAACACAAACAGATTTTGGGAGAAACTTCTCAACTGGTAGACTCAGTAAGTCCCAGAAAGTAGTTTACCAGCTATGAGCATTCGGTGCACATGGGCGTAAATTAGTATATTTTACAGACAGAATAGAGGGCATTGGTTAATACAATTAATCGGTTAAAAGGGTTTCTAACGTATCTTTTTTGAACCTTTTGAATTGGAAGTACATAAACCACTTTAAGAATCATGGACTCGGCTGGGTGCAGTGTCTCACACCTGTAGTCCCAGCAATTTGGGAGGCCGAGGCAGGCAAATCACTTGAGGCCAGGAATTTGAGACCAGCCTGGCCAACATGGTGAAACCCTGTTTCTAGTAAAAATACAAAAATTATCAGGGTGTGGTGGCATATGCCTGTAATCCCAGCTACTTGGGAGGCTGAGGCACGAGACTGACTTGAACCCAGGAGGCAGAGGTTGCAATGAGCCAAGATGGCACCACTGCACTACAGCCTGGGCGACAGAGCGAGACTCGGTGTCAAAAAGAAAAAAAAAAAAGAAACATAGGCTGTACTGGCTTTTATAATCTAAAGCCTGGGGTGGATCTGGCATGACTTGATTCAGGGACTTGAATGATGTGTCAGCTCCCAATCTTCCTCTGTCTCTCAGCTGTGCTTACCGCCATGTTGGCTTCATACTAGACTCCATGCGGTGATAAGACAGTGATGGTAGCTCCTGGCACAGAAGAGAGAACATGTAACCCTCTCAGCTATCCTAACAAAAAGTCTCACTACTTTTTATCAGCTAAGATTGGGTATATGCTTACCTTGTAATGATCTGTGACCAGGGAGATGTGATGACCTAATTGACTTAGGGTTGAGTCCCATGCCTCTCTGAAGCCCTTTCTAACCCCTGGACTGAGAAGAATTGCCTTGGAGCATTTCAGCTTGCTATTACATAAGTTGTTGGTTTTTTTTTTTTTTTTTTTT
>NW_012114944.1:805314-820044 GCF_000951035.1 Colobus angolensis palliatus
GAACTCCTGACCTCAGGTGATCTGCCCACCCCAGCCTCCCACAGTGCTGGGATTACAGGCGTGAGCCACCATGCCCAGCAGAAGTCCATTCTTGAAGTAATGATTGGGTTAAGGAAGGACTATGGGCTTCTTGATGGCAAGAATGGCATTGTGTTTCTCTCTGTATCCTTACTCTTCATACATAGCACCCAGCATGTTTCCCTATACACAGCAGACATCACTTAATTGTGAACCAAAAAACTGCAAGCATCTTTCTTCATTCACTGTGTATCTTATTGCAGTTTATAGAAGACTTGCCCTTACTGTGCAAAAGCTAGTCCCTAGTTGCCTGGGTTTTGTCATCTTTTAATCTCTTGCGCTGCCAGAAGGCCTCAAAGCATAGATTTGAATGGGGCTTGGACTCTGAGACCCATAGAGCTAAGCTGCGTATAGAATTCCCTGAGGGAAGTCTTTTCCTCTCCATCTCAAGTCTGGCATATTGCTCTATAATGCTGGTTATGGTGATGCTGCAGTTTTAATTTTACCTTTTGTGTTTGTTCTAGAGCCACTTTAAAGGACTCTCTTTGGGTCTTTCCCCCAATCCTCCTTTCTGACCCCCAGCTTCTCTTGGTCCCTCTCTTCCCCGCAGCCACAGCTGCCTGGCTCCAGGGCACTCAGACGGCACTGTCGCCTAGGCAACCCAGAAGGGGGCTTCCATCTACTGTCTCCCCAGAGGGGTTAGGCTGGCCCTGAGCCAGGAAGAGGCAGGGGGCAGGGGACCTGTACCAGCCCTGCACAGGGCATGTCAGGAAGTAAACAGACTACTGGTGTGCTGTCTGCATTAAGAGACGGGGAATGTCATGGGTGCGTTGTCTGTGTGTTATGTAAGCAAACAACCAAGGATGCCACTGCTGGCTAAGAGCAAAGAAATGGAACAAGAGAAAGAAGGCCCTCCTGTACATCTTGGACTGAGATCTGCAGTGTTGGGGTTAACTGGCCAAGGCTCTGTTTTAATTTCCTAGGGCTGCTGTAACAAAGTACTACAAACTGGATGGCTCAAAGCAACAGAAATGTATCATCTCACAATTCTGGAGGCTAGAGATCCAAAATCAAGGTGTCAGCAGGGCCGTGCTCCCTCTGCAGCCTGCCGGAGAACTTCCTTGCCTCTTCCTAGCTCCTGGTGGTTTGCTGGCAATCTTTGATGTTCCTTGACTTACAGCCACATAACTCCAATCTCTGCTTCCATAGTCACATAGCATTCTCCCTGTTTGCCTCTGTTTTCATGTGGCCTTCTTCATATAAGGACACTAGTCATGTTAGACTAAGAGCCCACCTTTGCTCCAGTATGACTTCATCTTAACTAATTACTTCTGGGCCAGGCGCGGTGGCTCAAGCCTGTAATCCCAGCACTTTGGGAGGCCGAGACGGGCGGATCACGAGGTCAGGAGATCGAGACCATCCTGGCTAACACGGTGAAACCCCGTCTCTACTAAAAATACAAAAACTAGCCGGGCGAGGTGGCGGGCGCCTGTAGTCCCAGCTACTCGGGAGGCTGAGGCAGGAGAATGGCGTAAACCCGGGAGGTGGAGCTTGCAGTGAGCTGAGATCAGGCCACTGCACTCCAGTCCGGTCGACAGAGCGAGACTCCGTCTCAAAAAAAAAAAAAAACTAATTACTTCTGCACTAACCCTATTGCCTAACAAGCTCACACTCTGGAATGGGGATTTGGACTTCAACATATCTTTTTTAGGGGACACAATTCATCCCGTAACAGCCTCCCAGATGCGTATGAAATGATGGGGGAAATGGTTTTAGAAGTTCCCATAGTAAAAGAGAAAGCCCTTTCTAGGGCTAATTGACAAAACTGAGGAAGCTCTGGAACACCAGGCTGAGGATCTTGGCTTTATTTAGTAGAGGGGAGCCATGAAGGGTCTCAGAGAAGACAGCAGTGTGGCAATCTATAAGACTCAGGGTTTTTGTCGTTGGTTGCTTTTTATGTTTTAGTGCCAGTGAAATGAACCACTCTTTTCTCCAACGCATACTCCCAGCTGCCTCTTTAAGTAACAGCCCTACACAGCTAGTTGTAGCATGACAAAATCCTTCGAAATGAATAGCACAGAGTTTGGTGTGGTTCCGAAGTAAGACTGCCACTTGCCAGCTGTGTCAGCCTTAGTTGCCTCCTCAGTCAAATGAGGATTATAAAAATACCAATCTCAAAGAGTTGTTACGGGGATTAAATAAGTATGATGAATATATATAATATATATAACATATTACATATATTATATTATATATATATGTCTCAGAAGAAAGCCAGGCAAAGTAATAACTCAGCAAATGTTCACAATTATTATGCAAAGATGAATAGTCCATTTGGCTAAGGAGTAAAGTAGAAGTCATTATTATTAGTGCTGGTTATTAAGACTTTAGATCCTGGCTGGGCACAGTGGCTCATGCCTGTAATCCCAGCACTTTGGGAGGCCAAAGGGGGTGGATCACTTGAGGTGAGGAGTTCAAGACCAGCCTGGCCAACATGGTGAAACCCCATCTCCAATAAAAATACAAAAATTAGCTGGGTGTGGTGGGCACCTGTAGTCCCAGCTACCCAGGAGGCTGAGGCAGGAGACATGCTTGACCCGGGTGGCAGAGGTTGCAGTGAGCCAAGACCACACCACTGCCCTCCAGCCTGGGCGACAGAGTGAGACTCTGTCCCAAAAAAGAAAAAAAAAAAAAAAGAATTGGAAGAGAAAGCTTTCACTTTTACTTTATACAATTTTAAAATAAGCACATAGTATTTTAATAATGAAAACTTAATTCCATTTAGAAAATTATTAAAATAAAGCATTTGGTATGCAAGCAACATTATTATAGGCATATCTTGAATCTGCTCTGATTTTCTTCAAGGAAATCATTCATGAATATGCATAGACTATTTCTGGAAGTATCTTCAAGAAGCTGATGACAGCGGTTGCCTCTCAAGAGGGAGACTGGGGGACTGGTGTTTGGAGTCAGGGATGGGAAGAAAATGACCTTTATGCTATATTTTCTTTTATAAGATTTAATTTGTTTTTAACCAAATGCATGTATTATGAATTCAAATAAATTAAAAGAAAATTTTAAAAAGCTACAGTAATTTATAATTATCAATGAATAATGTGTAACTTACCTCATGACTGATCACAACACATCAGTGCTTCTGACTGGAGTAGATGGTAAGCAGAGTGCTGACAGTCAAACTCAGGACTCCAAGTCCAGGGTTTATTTTTTTTTTTCGGTGAGGGGGACAGAGTCTCTCTCTGTCACCCAGGCTGGAGTGCAGTGGCACGATCTCACCTCACTGCAACCTTGCCTACCGGGTTCAAGCAATTTTTGTGCCTCAGCCTCCTTAGTAGCTGGGACTATAGATGGGCACCACCACACCCAGCTAATTTTTGTATTTTTGAAGTACAGACCAGGTTTTGCCATGTTGGCCAGGTTGGTCTCAAACTCCCAACCTCATGTGATCCGCCCACCTCGGCCTCCCAAAGTGCTGGGATTACAGGTGTGAGTCACCGTGCCCAGCCGTCCATGGCTTTTAATACTACATCATTGCCCCGTATGGTTACTTCAAGGACTGCACCCTTGCAAGCCCAGTACTTCCAGGGCCACCCCCCAATCAACAAGCCATGACAGTAACATCACAATTGCCATAGCAGAAAAGTCATGACTGTGGAATTAATTCCTCAACAAACATTAAATATTCAGCTCAGTGAATTTTTATAAATGTTCACCTGTATAACCATGATCTGGATCAAGATATAGACCATACTGGTCAGGTGTAGTGGCACACACCTGTAATCCCAGCACTTTGGAAGGCTGAGGCATGTGGATCACCTGAGGTCAGGAGTTCGAGACTAGCCTGACCAACATGGAGAAACTCCATCTCTACTAAAAATACAAAAAAAATCAGCCGGGCATGGTAGCACATTCCTGTAATCCCAGCTACTCGGGAGGCTGAGGCAGGAGGATCACTTGAACCCAGGAGGCGGAGGTTGCAGTGAGCAGAGATTGTGCCATTGCACTCCAGCCTGGGCAACAAGAGTGAAACTCCGTCTCAAAAAAAAAAAAAAAAGATATAGAGCGTACCATCTCTCCAGAAGGCTCCCTCAGGCCCCTCCAGTCCATACCCCCTAAATGTAACTACTCTTCTGATTCCTATCATCATGAATTAATTTTGCCTGTTTTTGAATTTCGTATAAATGGAATCATATGGTGACTACTTGTTCATGTCTGCTTTCTTTTGCTTGACACTATTTTGTGAGATTTATCCATGTTGTTGTATGTAGTAGTTATTTGTTCATTCCAGGATTGAAAGTGCTGAGTCATAGGACATAGATATGTATATTTAACTTTATACTGCCAAGCAGTTGTCCAGTGTAGTTGTACAGTTTATACTCCCACTAGCAATGTAAAAAAAGTTTCAATTGTTGGGCCAGGTATAGTGGCTCATACTTGTAGTTCCAGCACTTTGGAAGACTGAGGCAGGAGGATCACTTGAACTCAAGCGTTCGACGCTGCAGTGAGCTATGATCGTGCCACTGCACTCCAGCCTGGGCAACAGAGTGAGACTTTGTCTCTACACACAAGAAAGTTCCAGTTGCTCCACATCCTCACAGACTCTTGCTATTGTCAGTCCTTTTAACTTCTGCCATTTTGGTGGGGGTCACTATTTTAAACCCCTCTCAGTTCCTTGGTTTCCCATCTGCTCAGTCTTCCAGTCTGATAGACCCTCAATGGACTTTGAACTCCTGACTAACACTTCCTGCCCTTTCTTTCCTGGAATAGAGCCGTATACTGTTATTACCTGATTGAATCCTAGAGCTCACCACACACAATTCTGATCTCTGCCACAGGCTGAGACCTGACTCCAGCCCAGACTAAGCCTTAATGGTCTCTACCCTAATCACAGACTATGCTCTTAGCCCTACACACTGAGCCCTAATCACAACTGCAGGGTGAACCCTGGTCCCAACCATACCCTGAGCCATTACCCCAGCAACAGATTGAGCTTTCATCCTAGATAAAGGTTTCAACTGATCTGATCCAAATTCAGACTGATAAACACAAGTGGGCCAAGCAGAGTGTCAGAAATTATTAGAAGATGTCAAATTGCAAGAATAAAATGCATTGTAAACCACTATCTCTGTAGTCTCTCCTTGGTTCACGTCAAATTTTAATTGTGACTGAATTTTGCTAAGTTAGGGAAAGAGACTACAATCAACCCCACCCTGACATGTTATAAAGAACAGGCTGGGGGCGGGGGAGTGTGGCTCAAAGAAGCCTAAAGCTGAGCCAGTCTGCAGATGGTGGCGGGAAGACGGGTAACCTTCTTCCTGTCCTCACAAGATGGCAGGTTTATTTTAAGGGTGTTTTTAACAGCTTAAAAAATGGATTCAAAGAACACTGGGGGAAGCCTCTGATTTTTGGGCTTCTGCCCATGGTGCCTTTTTTTTTTTTTTTTTTAACAATGGTATTTGACTCCCAGTGAGATTTGTTCCTTCATTACATTCTGATCATATTGCTTTTCACATCCCCCTCCCTGCAGAGGCTGTTGGGAAGGAAAAAGGAAACACAGCCTTGAAGAATGAATGCTTAGAGGTTCTGGGTTTTTTTTGCTTTTTTTTTTTTGAGACAGAGTTTTACTCTTGTTGCCCAGGCTGGAGTGCAATGGTGTGATCTCGGCTCACCGCAACCTCCGCCTCCCAGGTTCAAGCAATTCTCTTGGCTCAGCCTCTCGAGTAGCTGGGATTATAGGCATGTGCCACCATGCCCGGCTAATTTTGTATTTTTAGTAGAGACGAGGTTTCTCCATGTTGGTCAGGCTGGTCTCGAACTCCCGACCTCAGGTGATCCGCCAGCCTCGGCCTCCCAAAGTGCTGGGATCACAGGCATGAGCTACTGCGCCTGGCCTGCTTAGAGGTTCTATTTGCCCTCTATGTATGCTAATCAGCAGTAAACTGGGAACATAATTTTCACTTTTTCTTTCTTTTTTTTTTTAAGACAGAGTCTTGCTCTGTCACCCAGGCTGGAGTGCAGTGGCGCAATCTCAGCTCACTGCAACCTCTGCCTCCTGAGTTCAAGCAATTGTCCTGCCTCAGCCTCCCAAGTAGCTGGGACTACAGGCGCATGCCACTACATCCAGCTAATTTTTTTTTTTTTTTTGTATTTTAGTAGAGACAGGGTTTCACCATGTTGCCCAGGCTGGTCTCGAACTTCTGAGCTCAGGCAATCCACCCGCCTCGGCCTCCCACAATGCTGGGATTATAGGCGTGAGCCACCACGCCCGGCCATTTTTCACTGTTCTTACGCTCATGAGAAAAATCTTGATTTTACCCTTAACACCAGGAACACCCTTAATACCAGGTCCACAATGCAAAGTGGACCTTCATACACATTCTCTTTCCTGGACAAAAATACCGATTCGTTCGATATTTCTAAACATTAACTGGGCAAGACAACTTGGATGATGAGGCCACATGGCATTGTGGAAAAGGCTCTGGACTGAGAGTTAGGAGACCTGGACAGTCATGCCATCCTATGTCATGCCACTACAAGTCCCACCCTCTCTCTAGGCCTCCCTTCTCCATCAATAAGAGTAAGGTTTAAGTGCAGCTCCTTGTAGTGTCTTTACATACATTATTTCATTTAATCCTCATAAGAATTATAATTACTCCCATTTTATAAAAGAAGTAGCAGGGATTTCTAGAAATTAAGACTTGCCAAAGATAACAAGAGTAATCAAATAGTTTTGATTGGTTTGATTTTGTTTTGGTTGAATGTAACCTGCTAATGTTGTTATTTGTCATTAATTCACTAATTGACAAACATTAATTCAGCATCTTCATGTGCCAAATACTGTTTTTTGGTTCAAGGAACAGGGATGTTTTCAGGAATAATCTTGTTGGTTAATAGTCTATACAGGTCAATGTGTCAGTTAAAAAAAGTATAATTGCCAGGCATGGTGGCTCACGCCTGTAATCCCAACACTTTGGGAGGTCGAGGTGGGCAGATCACCTGAGGTAAAGAGTTCAAGACCAGCCTGGCCAACATGGTGAAACTCCGTCTTTAGTAAAAATAAAAAAATTAGCTGGGTGTGGTGGCGGGCGCCTGTAATACCAACTACTTGGGAGGCTAAGGCAGGAGAATCGCTTCAATCCAGGAGGCAGAGGTTGCAGTGAGCCAAGATAGTGCCACTGTACACCAATCTGGGCGACAAAGCAAGACTCCGTCTCAAAAAAAGAAAAGTATAATTAAGGGTCTTTCTCTTCTTCTTCTTTTTTTTTAACGGAGTCTAGCTCTGTCGCCCAGACTGGAGTGCAGTGATGTGATCTCGGTTCACTGCAACCTCCGCCTCCCGGGTTCAAGCGATTCTGGTGCCTCAGGCTTCTGAGTAGCTGGTACTACAGGCGCATGCCACCAGGCCCGGCTAACTTTTTTGTATTTTTAGTAGAGACAGGATTTTGCCATGTTGGCCAGGCTGTTCTTGAACTCCTAACCTCTGCCCTCCTCGGCCTCCCAAAATGCTGGGATTACAGGCATGAGCCACCGTGCCCGGCGGGACAGGGCATATCTAAACTAAGGTTGTCACCACACCTGTGAATATGCTCCTGTCTCCTTGCACCTGAGCTGTCACCTGAGGGGCCAAAGAAGACTAGTCACTGGATAGCTGCAAGAACTCTGCTGAAGAGAAGTGCCAGAGGCTGTTCTGCTGGCACAGCGTGTCATGTCTTGAATCCTTCTGAGTAATCTGATGCCAAGTAAAGCCTATGGTATTGAGGGTAAACGTCTGGTTGAGCTCAAAGACCACCAAATAGTGGACAATTCAGGGGCAAATCCAGATCCAGTAGTTTTGAAGATAGAATTCCAACCCTGTTTTGTCTGACTCTAGCCATGGCTCTCAATCTTGGCCACATATCGGACTCACACTGAAATGATATTGAATCCCTTGCCACAATGGACAGAGCAATAAAAAAGAAGAAAGCACTGCTACACACAACATGGATGAATCTCTCGGGCGTGATGGTGAAAGAAAGGAGCCAGCCACAAAAGAGTACAAACTGGATAATTCCACTTACCAGAAGTTCAAGGCCGGGCGCCGTGGCTCAAGCCTGTAATCCCAGCATTTTGGGAGGCTGAGACGGGCGGATCACGAGGTCAGGAGATCGAGACCATCCTGGCTAACATGGTGAAACCCCGTCTCTACTAAAAAAAAAAACTACAAAAAACTAGCCGGGCGAGGTGGCGGCGCCTGTAGTTCCAGCTACCCGGGAGGCTGAGGCAGCGGAATGGCGTGAACCCGGGAGGCGGAGCTTGCAGTGAGCTGAGATCCGGCCACAGCACTCCAGCCTGGGTGACAGAGCGAGACTCCGTCTCAAAAAAAAAAAAAGAAAAAAAAAAGAAGTTCAGACGCAGTCAAAACTAACGAGAAGAGTGGCTATTATTGAGGGGATAGGTATTGACTGGAGGCAGAAGGGAGCCTTCTGGGGAGCTATAAATATCCTGTATCGTGATCTGTGTGGTGGTTACATGGGTGGGTGTATATATTCATAAAATATGTGAAGGCAGGGAATCTAGAAGCAGAAAGATAGGCTGAATCCAAAGGTGGGTGGGGGGCTTAACTAGAGATTTGAGGCCTGAGCCAGAGGCTGAATCTTCTGTAAAAACTCCCACTGACCCTGCAGGGTAGAAAGTGTGAGCCCAGTGGAAAGGTACTGAATAGTAATTCTATCAGAGAGACCCAAGACTTTGAGAAAGGAGAAACAGAGGAATGGGACCTGGATGTTCAACTCCCAAGTGAAGCGGGAAAGCAGCCTGCAGCTGCAACCAAAAGGCAAAACTCCACTATGCAAGGAGCTATGAATGTAAAAACCCAGGGGAGGTAACATTTTGTGGATGTCAAGTGACAGTTTTGGAGATGGTATTTTACTTTTTATGTGTCTCTTTCTTCCCTCATCTATTTTGTAAGACTTTTAATTGCAGGAGAATTAAATAAAGTAATGCACAAGACTTTAGTTTAGTCAGAATGGAGTCCAGACAGCACCTGAAATTAGGTCCTGCCTTTGTTAAAGTGGATTAATTTATCCCTAGCTACATGCTGGGATGAAACTTCTGGTGTAAGACCAAACTGAAAGAGAAAATCCAGGAGTCATGCTTCATGACAACTGGCTGAAAGGATGGAGGCCACTGTCTTGGAGGAGGAAGGATCTGAGGGAAAGGGACAGGACATGGGAAGTGTTTCCATATATCTGAAGGTTTGCCATGTGAGAAAAAGCCAGATTTGTTCAAGATAAGTGCAGAGGGAAACAAGGAAATTCTATGTGGAAATTCTTGGAATTCTTGGAGGCACCAGGATTGCTTGAACCCAGGAGGTGGAGGTTGGAGTGAGTCTTGATCGCACCACTGCACTCCAGCCTGGGTGGCAGAGTGACTCTATCTCAAAAGAAAAGAAAAAATTTTTCTTCTGACGTTTTCAAATAATATCATCAGCATACAAAGATAAACAGCTAAAGTCATACATTTGTGTTCTAAGTGATTCAAAGCTGTGCAAGTATTGATATGAACAAGTATATTTGTGTAGACAGGGAAGGATAGTATCACCCATGCAGAGGTGGCAGGATGAGTGATCTTCACTGGAATTACACCAGCATGCTCATGCTCTTCCTTTCTCATTTTTTCCAGGTTTTTAAAATAATCTACCATATTTTTATTGGTTGCAAGAAATATTTTCCCTCCTCCAGATTTGGAGAATGGGATATTCTTCCCTCCTCCCTGCAACCCATTCTAGTTGCTCACCCTATGATTGGCTTGGCTAGCCAAGTGATTCCCTCCTGCATGAAATTCTTACATTGCTCTTGATTCAAATTCATACTAGGTGTTTAAAAATGCATAATCTCAGTTAATCCTCTCAGCAACTCACAATATCAGTATAATTATTCTCATTACAATTAAATTCATGTCTTGGATCTTTGAGTCTGTTTGTGAGTAGCTGAAACAATGAATAGTAATTCACAAATGTCAAGGGTCTATTCTAATTTACCTGTCTGTCTCCCAAAATACACTGTGAAGACTTGAACTTTTTTTTTGTCTGGTTTGTTTTTTGAGATGGAGTCTCACTCTGTCACCCACGCTCGATTACGGTGGTGCGATCTCTGCTCACTGCAACCTCTGCCTACCGGGTTAAAGCGATTCTCCTGCCTCAGCCCCCGCAGTAGCTAGGATTACAAGCTTGTGCAACCTTGCCCAGCTAATTTTTGTATTTTTGGTAGAGAAGGGGTTTCACCATGTTAGTCAGGCTGGTCTTGAACTCCTAACCTCAAGTGATCTGCCTACCTCGGCCTCCCAAAGTGCTGGGATTTATAGGTGTGAGCCACTGTGCCCAGCTAACTTTGAACTTGTGAACCATATCTTGTTCATCATTATATTCTCAACAATACCTAGCATAGTTCCTGATATATAGTAGAGGCTCAGAAGTATTTTTCAAATAAATAAATGGATTAATGGAAATGTATAATAATTAATTTGTATTTGAATCATTTAAATAGGATGTATTTATGTATAATAGACCAAAGATACTTGAGGGAAATCTCAATATAGTCTTTTTTTTTTTTTTTTTTTTGAGACAGAGTCTCAGTCTATTGCTCAGGCTGGAGTACAATGGCGCAATCTCAGCCCACTGCAACCTCTGGCTCCCAGGTTCAGGCGATTCTCCTGCCTCAGCCTCCTGAGTAGCTAGGACTATAGGCACCCACCACAAGCCAGGCTTTTTATTAGAGATGGGGTTTCGCCATGATGGCCAGCTTGTCTCCAACTCCTGACCTCAAGTGGTCCACCCTCCTCGGCCTCCCAAAGTGTTGGGATTACCGGCGTGAGCCACCACCCAGCCTCAAAATAGTTTTAACTGTGGTGAAAAGACTGGAAAATGATCCTACATGCAGTTTCTTACCACATGAAATAATACATTCTTGAAAAATAAGACAGCAGAAATAGCGACAGAATCCCTTTTTAACTAGGTATCACTCTTGTAATAAACCAAAATAATTTAGTTTATTCTAAGGAATAAAAGCATAAGCCCTTCAGCCCCACTCCTTCTCGTCTCTCCTTTCCCTCCCTTTTCTCTCTTCTCGCTTTTCTCCTTTCTCTTCTGTTCTCATTTTCAAACATTTACTAAGACACTATTGCATTAACACACTGTGAGGATTTCAGCCCCTGCCTTCAAAGAGTTTACTTTATAGTCCAGAGGGAAAAAAACGTAAGAAATGGCAATATCTATAACCACAGTGACGACATCTGATTTTCTACAGTAACATCAAGCCCACAATTTTGCCCGAGCTGCCCTCTGGCGCACCATGAATCCCATCTTGGAAGACTTGCCTGATCTTTTTTCCTTGAGCACGGGCACAAAGAAAATTCTTCTCCTCATTCTGTAAATACTTACTGTATCTGACTGAACTGCAATAGCAACAGGGCTGTCCTCTGGGATTAAAAGCTAGAGAAAATCTCAAAACAATATTAAAAATGACTGGAGCTACTCAGAATTATAACCACTGGAAGGGGACTTAGAGATCTTTCAATTCAACTACCTCGTTTTCCAGATCTGGAAGCTGAGAACCAGAGTTGGAAGGTGGTGACCTGCCTGTGGTCACATAGCAAATCAATGGCAATGCAATAACCCTGAGATTATTTTAAGTAGTGCACGACAAACTTTTACATATATAAATAATTGTGCATTTCTATTTTCTTTTTTGCAATGGAGTCTGGCTCTGTCGCCAGGCTGGAGTGCAGTGGCGCGATCTCAGCTCACTGAAACCTCTGCCTCCCGGGTTCAAGTGATTCTCCTGCCTCAGCCTCCCTAGTAGCTAGGATTACAGGAACATGCCACCACGCCCGGCTGATTTTTGTATTTTTAGTAGGGACGGGATTTCACCTTGTTGGCCATGATGGTCTTGATCTCTTGACCTCGTGGTTCACCTGCCTTAGCCTCCCGAAGTGTTGGGATTACAGGCATGAGCCACTGCGCCCGGCCTGCATTTCTATTTTTAACTTGTATAAATTTAATGAGTGTAAGTGCAATTTGCATTTATTTTAGTTTAGAAAATATATAAAAAGTACATCAAGCTCTGATTTTATAGATAAGGGTATTATATAGTGGTCAAAAGTTTTATTTAAATTTTAAGATAAAAAGACGAATGGGCTGGGCATGGTGGCTCACACCTGTAATCCCAGCACTTTGGAAGGCTGAGGCGGGAGGATCACTTGAGGTCCGGAGTTCGAGACCAGTCTGGCCAACATGGTGAAACCCCATCTCTACTAAAAATACAAAAATTAGCCAGATATGCTCACTTGAACCCAGGAGGCAGAGGTTACAGTAAACCGAGAGTGTGCCATTGTACTCCAGCCTGGGCGACAGAGCAAGACTGTCTCAAAAAAAAAAAAAAAAGTGAATGAATTAAAATAAAAATATTTTTTAGGCCAGGTGTGGTGGCTCACACCTGTAATCCCAGCACTTTGGGAGGCCAAGGTGGGTGGATCACCTGAGGTTGGGAGTTTAAGACCAGCCTGACCAACACTGAGAAACTCTGTCTCTACTAAAAATACAAAATGAGCCAGGCATTGTGGCACATGCCTGTAATCTGAGCTACTCGGGAGGCCAAGGCAGGAGAATCGCTTGAACCCAGGAGGCAGAGGTTGCAGTGAGCTGAGATTGCGCCATTGCACTCCAGCCTGGACAACAAGAGTGAAACTCCGTCCCCCCTGCAAAAAAAAAAACAAAAACCATATATATATATGTATATATATATACACATCTATATACACATGTATATATTATATATAGATGTATATATATGTACTATTACACTATACGTACATATTATATATATACACACACACACATTTTTAAAAAGTAGAGGCCAGGTGCAGTAGCTCACACCTATAATCCTAGCACTTTGAGAGCCCAAACCAGGTGGATTTCTTCAGCCTAGAAGTTCGAGACCAGCCAGAGCAACATGGCAAAACCCCATCTTTACAAAAAAAATAAAAAAAATTAGCCAGGTGTGGTGGCACGTGACTGTAGTCCCAGCTACTCAGGAGGCTGAGGTGGGAGGATCACCTGAGCTCAGATGGTCGAGTTTGCAGTGAGCTGTGATCATGCCACTGTTCTCCAGCCTGGGTGACAGTGTGAGACCCTGTCTGGAAAAAAAATAGGGGAAGGAATAATCAGTACAATAATGGAGTAAAAAAGTTATGAAAGTGGTATGCAAATTACTGAAGTTTAGAAAACATCATATTTACTATATCACACTGCATCTCTCCAAGGTAAGACAAAGGACTTTGAAGCTGGGCACAGTGGCATGCCTGTAGTCCCAGTTACTCAAGAGGCTGAGGCAGAAGGATCACTTGAGTCCAGGAGTTTGAGGCTATAGTGTGTTATGATTGCACCTGTGAATAACCACTGCAGTCCAGCCTGGGCAACAAACAATACCCTATCTCTAAAAAAAAAATTTAAATTAAAAAAAAATAGAAAATGTAAAGGACTTTGACAAATGTACCTGCTCAGAACATTTTGAGAAGACAACTTTTTAACGTAAAGGTGATGACTGAATAGTTGGATATGTGCACATTTAGCAAAAATGGATTAGGCACAGTTAAGAGTAGGTGTTTTATTCAGGAAGAATAGAAGGCAACTAGATGGGGGAGTTTGGCCTGAGTTTTGGCATTTGATAGAAATGATTGTCTTTTCAAGTATGCCTTCCTGGATAAACAAAGGGTCAGGTAGAAACCCTGCAACCTGTTTTCCTATAACTGAATGTGAGTGAATATTTTATCAGAATTGGGTTCAAATCCTGCTTCTGCCACTTCCCAGCTTGTGCCCTCTGCCAAGTCACTTAACCACTCTGAGTTTGTGAAAAAGCTACGTTGTGAGGAGCAACTAGGAGAATGTCAAAATGCCTCGAAAGGGAGCGTGAGAAAAAGACTGAAAGAAAAAGGAAGAAAAAGGAAAAAAAAAAATGACAAAGAGAGGAAGCCAGGTTGGAGGGACTATAAGAAGAATGGGAGCTGGTAAAATTATTTCAGACTTTATGTGCTGAAATAGTCATTCTTGTCACAAGCTGCTAGATTTTCTTCTTATGAAAACATTTCTAAGGTGGCAGATGAATATATTTTTAAATTTTTTCCTGAAACATAACACTCCAACAGGATGTGTTAGAGAAATGCCAAGAAAAGAAGGCAGAAGGAGGTAAAGTCCTTGAATGAAAGGGAAGATAAAGGGATCCGTGCATGGACCTAGTGGGGCAGAAATCCCACCTCCTCTATGAAGCCCTCCTGAGCTCCTGAGTGGAGCTGTCTCCTCTTTAGACCCCTGCTATATTTACACACCTTCTACTAGGGCCAGTGCAATGGCTTAGGAGCATCTCTGTTTGTCATTCCCGTTAGATAATAAACCCCTTAACTGCTGAGACTGTCTTATTTATCTTATGTATTCCCAGTCCTTCTCAAAGGACCTGGTCCATATGATATGCTTGATAAACATGTTGAATGAATGAGTCTGTTTCTAGGAACTTGCAGTGGTGATCTTTGAGGGATAAATAGAGGTCAGGAGGACATTTAGCCTGGAGAGTATCTGGGAAGATATACTTACTGTTTTCCAATAGTTGAAGAACTGTCTTGGGGAAGTGTATTTTTTTTTTTTTTTTTTTTTTTTTTTTGAGACGG
>NW_012114944.1:821184-822847 GCF_000951035.1 Colobus angolensis palliatus
TTTTGGTGGAGGGGAGCTGGGGTCTTGCTCTGTCTCCCAGGCTGGAGTGCAGTGGTGTAGTCTCAGCTCACTGCAAACTCTACCTCCTGGATTCAAGTAATTTTCCTGCCTCAGTCTCCCTAGTAGCTGGGATTACAGGCGCCCATCACCACACCTGGGTAATTTTTATATTTTTAGTAGAGACAGGGTTTCACCACATTGGCCAGGCTGGTCTCGAACTCCTGACCTCAAGGCCTGCATCGGCCTCCCAAAGTGCTGGGATTACAGGCGTGAGCCACTGCACCTGACCCAGACATTTTTTTTTTCCAATTAGCCAGGTGTTGTGGTGTTTGCCTGTGATCCCAGCTACTCGGGAGGCTGAGATGGGAGAATTCCTTAAGCCCGGGACTTCGAGGTTGCAGTGAGCTATTAATGCACCACTGCACTCCAGCCTGGTCAACTGAGCAAGACCCTGTCCCACACTGTCCCCCATAAAAAAGCACATAAACCTTTTAGCACAGTATCATAATAAGCATTTAATTTATTTTAAGAAGACGGCCCTAGTGTTATTTATTTATTTTTTTTTTTTGGAGGCGGAGTTTCTCTCTTGTTGTCCAGGCTGGAGTGCAATGGCACAATCTCTGCTCACCACAACCTCAGCCTCCTGGGTTCAAGCGACTCTCCTACCTCTGCCTCCTGAGTAGCTGCGACTACAGGCACGCGCCACCATGCTCGGCTAATTTTGTATTTTTAGTAGACACGGGGTTTCCTCATGTTGGTCAGGCTGGTCTCGAACTCCCAACCTCAGGTGATCTACCCGCCTCGGTCTCCTGAAGTGCTGGTATTACAGGCGTGAGCCAACGCGCCCAGCTGCCCTAGTGTTTTTATTTTCCTTTCAGTCTCTTCCTAGCTATAAACATGTATAACTGAATAAAACTTCTCAACACTGCTACTCTTCTTTCTGCAGGAAACAACCCTGTTCAATCCCATTGTCTGCCTCCATGAAGACTTCCCCTACATTCATTAACTAGATGACATTGCATAGTCACTTCCTTCTGAGAGCTTGTTTTTCTATCTGCAATGAAGACAGGAGAGGGAGGAATGTCTATTTCTATTTTAAGCAGTCCATTTCCACAAGTGTATGTTAATTTTGTAATGTAAAGAAATAAAAGATTTTTTAAAATTGAACTAAACTGCTGTCTAATGTCCCTTTTTGCTCTGACATTATTTGAGCCTGAGAATCTAAGCCTCCCTCTCTTTCCCCTGTTCCCATTCCCTTCCTCCATTTCTAGCTTCTCTCTCTCTCTCTCTGGCCTTAGAATGCAAAATTCCAGTGAGAGTGCACCATATAGCTGGAAGGACTGCAACAAATACATTTCTCCTCTGGTCCCATGCTAGGAACTGGTCCCAGAAATGGCTATAGCTGAGAACATGTAGGGAAGCCCAGAGGAGATCTGATTGCCTTACTTAGCTGGAGCTCAGCCTATCCATTATTTTTCTTCTTTTCTTTTCTTTTCTTTCTTTCTTTTTTTCTTTTCTTTTCTTTCTTTCTTTGTTTTTTTAAAAAAAGAAGCCGGGCGCGGTGGCTCAAGCCTATAATCCCAGCACTTTGGGAGGCTGAGGCGGGCGGATCACGAGGTCAGGAGATCGAAACCATCCTGGCTAACACGGTGAAATCCCGTCT
>NW_012114944.1:830238-831139 GCF_000951035.1 Colobus angolensis palliatus
GCGACAGGGCAAAACTCTGTCTCAAAACACACACACGCACGCACACACACACACACACACACACACAAACCTATGCAGTCCACCCCGTCCTTATTTCTGTTATACTTTTTTTCCTCAAGGACGAAGTGGCTTAAGCTTTTCTGACCAAATAACATTAATTTTATCTTTTATCCTCTCCCTCTCCCCCTCCCCCTCCCCCGCTCCTCTCCCTCTCCCCGCTCTTCTTCTCCCTTTCCCTCTTCTTTCTTTTTCTTTTGAGACAGGTTCTTGCTCTATCGCCCAGGTTGGAGTGCAGTGGCAGGATCTTTGCTCACTGCAACCCCTGCCTCCTGGGCTCAAACGACTCTCATGCTTTAGCCTCCCGAGTGGCTAGGGCTACAGGTATGCACCACCATGCCTGGCTAATTTTTTGTGTTTTTAGTAGAGATGGTTTCTCCATGTTGGCCGGGCTGGTCTTCTGACCTCAAGTGATCTGCCAGCTTTGGGCATCCAAAGTGCTGGGATTACAGGCATGAGCTCTGCAGCCAGCCATCTTTTCTTCTTTAAATGTTTGTTTGTTTGTTTGTTTGTTTATTGTTTTGGGACAGAGTCTTGCCCTGTCACCCAGGCTGGAGTGCAGTGGCATGATCTCGGCTCACTGCAATCTCTGCCTCTTGGGTTCAAGTTATTCTCCTGCCTCAGCCTCCCTATTAGCTGGGATTACAGGCTCATGCCACCATGCCTGGCTAATTAATTTTTTTTCTCACTCATTCGCCCAGGCTGGAGTGCAGTGGTGTGATCTCAGCTTGCTGCAACCTCCACTTCCCGGGTTCTAACAATTCTCCTGCCCCAGCCTCCCGAGTAGCTGGGATTACAGGCACCTGCCATCATGCCCAGCTAATTTTTGTATTTTTGGTAGAGA
>NW_012114944.1:831189-832115 GCF_000951035.1 Colobus angolensis palliatus
AGTGCTGGGATTACAGGCATGAGCCACCGTGCCCAGCTCACCAGGCTAATTTTCATATTTTTAGTAGCGATGGGGTTTCAGGCCGGTCTCAAACTCCTGACCTCAAGTGATCCACCCACCTCAGCCTCCCAAAGTGTTGGGATTACAGGTGTGAGCCACCGCACTCGGCCTTCAACCTATGTTTCCTTTGAGCATTTTTCTTTATAATTTGTCATCCTCATCTAGTACCCAGTTTCCTATAGGGAAATCCAGCAGTTGAGTACAGAATGATAGACTTAAAAGTATGCAAACTGAGTAACAAATAAATCACGTTCCGGTCGTGTGAGGTGGCTCACGCCTGTAATCCCAGCACTTTGGGAGGCCAAGGCATCTGGATCACGAGGTCAAGAGATCAAGACCATCCTGGCCAATATGGTGAAACCCTGTCTCTACTAAAAAAAAAAACACAAAAATTAGCTGGGCATAGTGGCACTGGTGGCATGCACCTGTAGTCCCAGCTACTCGAGAGGCTGAGGCAAGAGAATCGCTTGAACCGGGAAGACGAAGGTTGCAGTGAGCTGAGATGGTACCATTGCACTCCAGCCTGGGCAACAGAGTGAGACTCTGTCTCAGAAAAAAAAAAAGAAAGAAAGAAAGAAAAGAAAAGAAATCACATTCCACAAAAACTGTGTAACCTGGCCAGTGTTGGTGGCTCATGCCTGTAATCCCAGTAGTTTGGGAGGCCGAGGCAGGTGGATGGCTTGAGGTCAAGAGTTCAAGACCAGCCTGGCCAATATGGTGAAACCTCGTCTCTACTAAAAATGCAAAAAAATTAGCCGGGCGTGGTGGATGCCGGTAGTCCCAGCTACTCAGGAGTCTGAGGCAGGAGAATCACTTTAGTCTGGGAAGCAGAAGTTGCTGTGAGCTAAGATCCAGCCTGTGCGACA
>NW_012114944.1:836255-838200 GCF_000951035.1 Colobus angolensis palliatus
AGCCAGGATGGTCTCGATCTCCTGACCTCGTGATCCGCCCGTCTCAGCCTCCCAAAGTGCTGGGATTACAGGCTTGAGCCACCGCGCCCGGCTGGTCTTGAACTTCTGACCTCAGGTGATCCACCTGTCTTGGCCTCCCAAAGTGCTGGGTTTATAGGCATGAGCCACCATGCTGGCCCAGTTAAAATGTTTTGAAGAGAATACAAAATGTAAAAATTAGCAATATATGAAAAGGTATTTCTGACTTTTCTAGGAAAACTGACAAGATTCAGTGACAATAAACTGAGTCAAAAATCGACTGGGATTCAGTAGCAACTCCCCTAGTATCACAGACACTCGCCAGTTGGTCTTCAGTCTCTGTCCCTTCCTATTATCACCTGACCCCCCCCAAGGTCAATATCAATTCCAATACACTGTTAAACCCAGCCCGCTTCACTAGAGCCCAACCCCTGTAGACAAATGAGTGTATGACTCCAAGATTAGAGTGAACCTATGGATCAACAAACACGCAGAATTATTTGCAGTCAATTAGTAAAATGTCAAATGCAATTAATGAGATTACTTTACAAAAGTGTCTGGACCTGGCATATTACAGGTACTCAACAAAAAGTAGTTGCTATGACTAGTATTAAAATCATTATTACTTAACTGAGATGCATCTTTTTACTTTGAGGGCAATCTTAAGTCAGTGACATATCCAAGAGAAAGGAGTCGTTGACTTCTCTGATGGAAAGCAGTCTCAACCTATCCTTTTCCAGTCCTCCAGGAATGTTGCTGAGTAATGATTTCTTCATTTTGTTACAGAGGTGTTTATAACATGGGAGCCCAGCGGAGTAACTGACTCTATCAGAATGAGGGCACAGCCTCACTGGAAGAAACCTCTTTATCCCAGGCTTCATGTATTCACAGGGAGGAACCTCCTTTCGGGGAGCAGTGACTTACATAATTGGTTAGTTTGGAAGAAGGGACAACAGCACATACAGGGCTTAGCATTTACCTTTCTGTTTTTCTTTGGCACAACCTTACGTGAACCTGGTACATATTCTGATCTGTTCCTTCGCATGTATATAAAGTATATAGGAGATCAATGATTGCCTGGACCTGAGAGAGGGTCAGGAAATGTATTACAAAGGAGTATGAGATATTTGGGGGGGGGGGCAATGAATGAGTTCATTATCCTGATTGTGTTGATGGTTTCACAGGTATGGAGAAATGTTAAAACTAATCAAATCATACACTACGGCTGGGCATGATGGCTCAAGCCTATAATCCCAGCACTTTGGGAGACTGAGGTGGGAGGATCACTTAAGCCCAGAGGTTCGAGACCAGCCTGGGCAACGAGGTGACACACTGTCTTTACAAAAGAAATATAAAAATTATCCAGGTGTGGCCAGGCACGGTGGCTCATGCTTGTGATTCTAGCACTTTGGGAGGCCGAAGCAGGCGGATTGCCTGAGGTCAGGAGTTCAAGACCAGTCTGGGCAAGGTGGTGAAACCCCATCTCTACTAAAATACAAAAAACAGACCAGGCACAGTGGCTCACACCTGTAATCTCAGCACTTTGGGAGGCCACGGTGGGCAGATCATGAGATCAAGAGATTGAGACCATCCTGGCCAACATGGTGAAACCCAGTGCCTACTAAAAATACAAAAATTAGGTGGACGTGGTGGCGTGCGCTTGTAGTCTCGGGAGGCTGAGACAGGAGAATCGCTTGAACCCAGGAGGCAGAGGTTGCAGTGAGTCAAAATCGAGCCACTGCACTTTAGCCTGGCAACAGAACAAGACTCTGTCTCAGAAAAAAAAGAAAAAAGAAAGAAAAAAGAAACATTAGCCAGGCATGGCAGCATGCGCCTGTAGTCCCAGCTACTTGGGAGACTGAGGCAGGAGAATTGCTTGAACCCAGGAGGCGGAGGTTGCAGTGAGCTGAGATCATGCCACGGCACT
>NW_012114944.1:840899-849067 GCF_000951035.1 Colobus angolensis palliatus
GTGATCCGCCCATCTCGGCCTCCCAAAGTGCTGGGATTACAGGCTTGAGCCACCGCGCCCGGCCAATTTTTTGTATTTTTAGTAGAGCAGAGTTTCACCGTGTTAGCCGGGATGGTCTCAATCTCCTGACCTTGTGATATGCCCGCCTCGGCCTCCCAAAGTGCTGGGATTACAGGCATGAGCCACTGCACCCGTCCCCCCAGGCTGGTCTTAAACTCCTGGGTTAAGTGATCCTCCCACTTCAGTCTCCTGAGTAGCTTTCCAAATACTGAGGCATATGCCACCGAGCCCAGGTAATTTTTTTTCTTTTTTCTTTTGGTGGAGACAGGGTTTCCTATGTTGCCCAGGTTGGTCTTGAACTCCTGGGCTCCAGAGATCCTCCCAGATCAGTCTTCCAAAGTGCTGGGATTATAGGCGTGAGCCACTGTGCCCAGCATAGCACCAAGTATTAGTAAGGTCATTTGGTCTCAAACATAAGCCATGTTCTCCAACTTAGACTTTATTAATAATGAAAATGGGCCAGGTGTGGTGGCTCAAGCCTGTAATCCCAGCACTTTGGGAGGCTGAGACGGGCGGATCACAAGGTCAGGAGATCGAGACCATCCTGGCTAACACGGTGAAACCCCGTCTCTACTAAAAAATACGAAAAACTAGCCGGGCAAGGTGGCGGGCGCCTGTAGTCCCAGCTCCTCGGGAGGCTGAGGCAGGAGAATGGCGTAAACCCGGGAGGCGGAGCTTACAGTGAGCTGAGATCCGGCCACTGCAGTCCAGCCTGGGCGACAGAGCGAGACTCCGTCTCAAAAAAAAAAAAAAAAAATGAAAACGACATTTTAATCTTAATGAGCCAACATGTCTGACTACAACTAAAATAGTTTTTAACTGAAAAGGAAAAGGGGGATGGAGGTTGTTGATCTCGTAATAGTGATGACGTTTTGTTTGATTTTTGAAGACTGAGTAGAAGGTCACCAAGCAAAGATGTGAGAAAGGACTTTGCAGGAAAGGATAATGAGTACAGAGAAAATTTTGTGATCAAAGTATGGAAACATTAAAGAGCCTGGTGCACCAGGGAAGTGCATGCCTGTTGTATTTAGTGTATGCATTGAAATGTGGTAGGAAAAGAGGCTGTTGGGCCATAGGCATGGATCCAGATCAGTGCTAGCTATATACGTCTTCAAAACAGGGGTTGTTTTTATCATGTTCTCCACTGGTTTCCTAGTGCTTGGAACAGTGTCTGCTAAGGGAAAGGAATGAAAGACATTTTACACTATGTTTAATACATTTGCATGTTCCCCTGTAAGTGATAGGAGATTTGGTTCTTCAGCCATTCCCTTTCTTCTGTGAGCTAGCTCATATAATTTTTTCTTTTTCTTTTTTTTTTTTTGAGACGGAGTCTCGCTCTGTCGCCCAGGCTGGAGTGCAGTGGCCAGATCTCAGCTCACTGCAAGCTCCGCCTCCCAGGCTTATGCCATTCTCCTGCCTCAGCCTCCCGAGTAGTTGGGATTACAGGCACCCGCCACCATGCCCAGCTAATTTTGTATTTTTAGCAGAGACAGGGTTTCTCCATGTTGGCCAGGCTGGTCTCGAACTCCCAACCTCAGGTGATCTGCCCACCTCAACCTCCCAAAGTGCTGGGATTACAGGCTTGAGCCACCGCGCCCGGCCTGTTTTTGTTTTTTTTTGAGACGGAGTTTTATTCTTGTTGTCCAGGCTGCAGTGCAATGACACAATCTTGGCTCACCGCAAACTCCGCCTCCCGGGTTCAAGCGATTCTCCTGCCTCAGCCTCCCGAGTAGTTGGGATTACAGGCACCCGCCACCATGCCCAGCTAATTTTGTATTTTTAGCAGAGACAGGGTTTCTCCATGTTGGCCAGGCTGGTCTCGAACTCCCAACCTCAGGTGATCTGCCCACCTCAACCTCCCAAAGTGCTGGGATTACAGGTGTGAGCCACCAATCCCGGCCTGTTTTGGTTTTTGAGACAGGGTCTCACTCTTACCTAGGCTGTAGTGCAGTGGCATGATCTCAGCTCACTGCAACCTCCGCCTCCTGGCCTCAGGGATCCTCCCACCTCAACTCCCCAAGTAGCTGGGACTACAGGTGCAAGCCACCACACCTGGCTAATGTTTGTATTTTTGGTAGAGACAGGGTTTTGCCCTGTTGCCCAGGCTGGTCTTGAACTTCTGAGCTCAAGCAATCTACCCACCTCATCCTCCCAAATTGCTAGGATTATAGGCATGAGCCACCCATCCAGGCCAGGAAATGGAGTTTTAATGAATAAGTGAGGAGCTGCAGGAGGGAGGGAGTAATCAACAGTGTCAAATGCAAAAAAAAGAGGTCCAGTAAGAAAATGTCTTAAATTTCTACAGAGTCTGGCAATTACCAGTAAGAGGTCAGTAGGATTTATTCTGAGCTTTCCATAGAAAGAAAATACTTTGTCAGAATTAAAAGCTTTGTGGCATGCACCTGTAATCCCAGCTACTGGGGAGGCTGAGAGAGATGAATCACTTGAACCCAGGAGCAGGAGGTTGCAGTGAGCTGAGAGGTGCCACTGCACTCCAGCCTGGGCGACAGAGTGAGACTCCATCTCAAAAAAAAAATAGAAATAAAAATAAAAGATATGGCTGGGTGGAGTGGCTCACGCCTGTAATCCCAGCACTTTGGGAGTCCAAAGTGGGTGGATCATGAGGTCAAGAGATCAAGACCATCCTGGCCAACATGGTGAAACCCCGTCTCTACTAAAAATACAAAAATTAGCTGGGTGTGGTGGCGCGTGCCTGTAATCCCAGCTACTCGGGAGGCTGAGGCAGGAGAATCGCCTCTGGGAGGTGGAGGATGAAGTGAGCCAAGATTATGGCTCTGCACTCCAGCCTGGTGACAGAGCAGGACTCCATCTCAACAAACAAACAAACACAAGATACGTAACTAGAACTGGGGCACCCATCTTGTGAGAAACAGTGAAAAATCAAGAGAATCCCAGCTCTACCAACCCCAAGTCCTTGAGCCACTGGGTCAACACGTTACTATACAACTTCAGACTTTTTGTTTGTTTGTTTGTTTTTGACACAGAGTCTCATTCTCTTGCCCAGACTGGGGTGCAGTGGTGAAATCAATCGCGGCTCACTGCAACATCTGCCTTCCGGGTTCAAGTGATTCTCCTGCCTCAGCCCCCTGAGTAGCTGGGATTATAGGCGTGCGTCATCATGCCCAGCTAATTTTTGTATTTTTAGTAGAGATAGGGTTTTCACCATGTTGGCCAGGCTGGTCTCAAATTCCTGACCTTAAATGATCCACCCGCCTTGGCCTCGCGAAGTGCTGGGAATACAGGTGTGAGCTACCGCGCCTGGCCTGACTTCAGACTTTTTATGATGTGAGAAAAATACACCCCTGATGTCAAATCCTGATGTAAAGTCTGTCCTTGTACTTGAATTAATGTCTGTTACAGAAGACTTGTGACTTACAATGATGCTGATTTTGTCCCTAGGGCCATAGGTGGCTATGTTGACTTAAGTCTTAGCCAATTCACATAGAACATTTCCTTGATGACAGTGAATTATTCAGGGACAGGCGCAAGAGCCAAGTCAGGACAATTAGGATCAAAGAAACTCACTTTCCAGGATATTTTTGTGAACTATCAGAGAAGCAGACTTCTCTTTTCCAGCAGTAATTGATTAAGAGAAGATATGTGGACTGAGCCGCAGCAGCATCTTGAGGGGGAGAATCTGTCTGAGGCTCGAGCCAGCACAGGAAAAACTGAACCCAGAGATGAAAAAGAGAAAGTGAGTTCTGGTGACATAGCTCCAGACTCAGTCAAGCCTTATTTGGAGTCAGCCCAACCCCTGGAGTTTTCACATATGTGAGCCAACAAATTCCCCCTTTTTAAAGCCAGTTAGGTTTGGGTTTTCTGTTACATGAAAGCAAAGAATCTTCAGCAGATTGTATTTTCCAAAGATGGTTCCATCAGTATATTTATCCCATTCCACATGCTCTTCTTGCAATAACTGGTACTGTTCCCACTATTGGGTGGGGTTTGTTTTCCCACCTCTGGGTGGGGCTTGTGTCTGCCGTAACCAAGGAGTATGGCACCATGATGCTATTGACTTATAAGGTATAGATTCTTTCTTTCTCTCTCTCTCAATGCTTAGCTTTGTAATCTGGCCTCTATATTTTAAGGAAACCTAAAGCCACTTGGAGAGGTCACCTGTAGGTGTTCTGGCCAACAATCTTAGCTAAGGTCTCAGGACAGCCAGAATCTATCACCAGATGTGAGTGAATGAACCTTCAGGTGATTCTAGCCCCCAGCATTCAAATATTCCAACTGAGACCCCAGCTATCCTGGAACAGAGACATGCCATTCTGGCTGTGTTCAATCCAACCTCCGCCTCCTGGGTTCAAGCAATTCTCCTGCCTCAGCCTCCCGAGTAGCTGGGATTACAGGTGTGCACCACCATGCCTAGCTAATTTTTTTGTATTTTTAGTAGAGATTGGGTCTCGCTATGTTGGCCAGGCTGGTCTGAGAGCATGTGCCCTGATTATCATTGTTTTAATGCAACTAAGTTTTGGGGTAATTTATAACGTAGCAATACATACACTAACATGGAGTCTTAATCGATAGAATTGGTGTTCTGTGTGAGAGTGGTTTAAGAATAGTAGAGGCTGGGTGTCACGACTCATGCCTGTAATCCCAACACTGTGGGAGGCCAAGGCAGGCAGATTACTTGAGGTCAGGACTTCGAGACCAGACTGGCCAATGTGGTGAAACCCATCTCTGCTAAAAATACAAAAAATTAGCCTGGTGTTGTGGCATGCACCTGTAATCCCAGCCACTCAGGAGGCTGAGATATGACAATCACTTAAATCCAAGCAGTAGAGGTTGCAGTGAGCCATGGTTGTGCCACTGCACTCAAACCTGGATGACAGAACAAGACCCTGTCTCAAAAAATCAAAACAAAACAGAAAAAACTACCAACCAAAAAAACCCCCCCAAAAAAACCCTAAATATAGTAGCTCACGCCTGTAATCCTAACACTTTGGAAGGCTGAGGTAGGCAGATCACTTGAGATCAGGAGTTCAAGACCAACCTGGCCAACATGACGAAATCCTGTCTCTACAAAAAATACAAAAATTAGCCAGGCATGTAGTGGCAGGCACCTGTAATGCCGGCTACTTGGGATGCTGAGGCAGCAGAATGGCTTGAACCCAGGAGGCGGACATTGCAGTGAGCTAAGATCGTGCCACTGCACTCACTAACCTGGGCGACAGAGCGAGAGTCTATCTAAAAAAAATTAAAAAAATAAAAAAAGGCCGGGCGCGGTGGCTCAAGCTTGTAATCCCAGCACTTTGGGAGGCCAAGACGGGCAGATCACGAGGTCAGGAGATCGAGACCATCCTGGATAATACGGTGAAACCCCATCTCTACTAAAAAATACAAAAAACTAGCTGGGTGAGGTGGCGGGCGCCTGTAATCCCAGCTACATGGGGAGGCTGAGGCAGAAGAATGGCGTAAACCTGGGAGGCGGAGCTTGCAGTGAGCTGAGATCTGGCCACTGCACTCCAGCCCGGGCAACAGAGCAAGACTCCGTCTCAAAAAAATAGATAAATAAAAATAAATAAAAAATAAAAAAAGAAGAAGAATAGTGGAATGTGAAATAAGATTGCAGAGTATAAAGAGTGAACAGGAGGTGAGAAAAATGGAATTAGAAAGGTAGATACTCTGGACTCTGGACAACTTCCATGAAGGCCTCTCCCTGGTCTTAGAAAAGGATACAATAAGTCTTAAACCAAAGCTGACAGTCACTATTCATGCTTCTACGGATCATCAGAGGACTAAAATTTATGAGTTTGATAGAATTCTGGAGGAGGGGCTTCTACTAATTGGCTTTGTGAATTCCTCAGAATTCTAAAAGGCATTAAGAAGGAATCAAAGGTGAATCAAAACCCTCAAGAAAGCGTTTATTTCAGAAGCATTACCTTCGGGGGTCTCCTTGCCATTTCTGTTTCCCAGTGCTCCCCTTTACGTCCCCCAGGGTCCAGCAAAACTGCAATGCTTGCTGACTGCAGTACGTGATATTCTCCGAACTCTCCTTCCCTGTGCCACCTCTAGGTGTTTGCCTTCATGGAGTGCTCCTCAGTGCCTGTGCCCGTGCTCATCTCAGTCAAAGTACAGAGACCTTCTGTAGTGAAGGATCAATGATGATCAATGATGAGTTGTAAGCCCCACAGCCTTTTTCTTTTATGATTTTTAAATTCAAGGTTTTTTGTTTTTTTTTGAGACAGAGTCTCACTCTGTCACCTAGGCTAGAGTGCAATGGGGGAATCTTGGCTCACTCCAACCTCCACCTCCCGGGTTCAAGCGATTCTTCTGCCTCAGTCCCCTGAGTAGCTGGGACTACAGGCTTGTGCCCCCATGCCCGACAAATTTTTGTATTTTTAGTAGAGATGGGGTTTTACCATGTTGGTCAGGCTGGTCTTAAACTCCTGACCTCAAGTGATTTGCTTACCTCAGCCTCTCAAAGTACTGGGATTACAAATGTGAGCCGCTGAGCCCAGATGGTAAATTGAAGTATAATTTATATACAATAAAATGCATAGATCTCAAGTATAATGTCCTGTGACTTTTGACAGTTGTATTCACTTGGGATGATATGGTTTGGCTGTGTGCCCACCCAAATCTCATCTTGAATTCCCACAGGTTGTGGGAGGGACCTAGTGGGAGGTAATTGAATCATGAGAACAAGTCTTTTTTTTTTTTTTTTTTTTTTTTTTTTGAGATGGAGTCTTGCTCTGTCACCCGGACTGGAGTGCAGTGGCCAGATCTCAGCTCACTTCAAGCTCTGCCTCCCGGGTTTATGCCATTCTTCTGCCTCAGCCTCCCCAGTAGCTGGGACTACAGACGCCCGCCACCTCGCCTGGCTAATTTTTTTGTATTTTTAGTAGAGACGGGGTTTCACCGTGTTAGCCAGGATGGTTTCGATCTCCTGACCTCGTGATCTGCCCGTCTCGGCCTCCCAAAGTGCTGGGATTACAGGCTTGAGCCACCGCGCCCGGCCTTTTTTTTTTTTTTTCAAGACAGAGTCTTGCTCTATCACCCAGGCTGGAGTGCAGTGGTGCCATCTCGGCTCACTGCAACCTCTGCTACCCAGGTTCAAGGCATTCTCCTGTCTCAGCCTCCAAAGTAGCTGGGACTACAGGTGCACGCCACCATGCCCAGCTAATTTTTGTATTTTTAATAGAGATGGGGTTTCACCACGTTGGTCAGGGTGGTCTTGATCTCTTGACCCTGTAATCTGCCCACCTCAGCCTCTCAAAGTTCTGGGATTACAGGCATGAGCCACCACACCCGGCCCCTGGGGGGCAAGTCTTTCCTGAGCTGTTCTCGTGATACTGAATAAGTCTCACAAGATCTGATGGTTTTGTTTTGTTTTTTTTTTTTTGAGACAGAGTCTCATTCTGTTGCCCAGGCTGGAGTGCATCAGCCTCTCAAGTAGCTGGGACTACAGGTGCCCACCACCTTGCCCGGCTAATTTATTTTTTTTGTATTTTTAGTAGAGACAGGGTTTCACTGTGTTAGCCAGGATGGTCTTGATCTCCTGACCTCATGATCTGCCTGCCTCAGCCTCCCAAAATGCTGGGATTACAGGTGTGAACCATTGTGCCCAGTCGATCTGATGGTTTTAAAAGAGGAATTCCCCTGCACAAGCTGTCTTTCTTTGCCTGCTGCCATCCATGTAAGATGTGACTTGCTCTTCCTTGCCTTCCACCATGATCATGAGGTTTCCCCACCCACGCAGAACTGTAACTCCAATTAACCTCTTTCTTTTGTAAATTGCCCAGTCTCTGGTATGTCTTTATCAGCAGTGTGAAAATAGACTAGTACAGTAAATTGGTAGCAGTAGAGTTGGGTGTTTCTGAAAAGATGCTTGAAAATGTGAAAGTGACTTTGGAACTGGGTAACAGGCAGAGGCTGGAACACTTTGAAGGGCTGAGAAGAAAACAGAAAAATGTGGGAAAGTTTGGAACTCTCTAGAGACTTGTTGAATGGCTTTGACAAAAATGCTGAAAGTGACATGAACTATAAGGTCCAGGCTGAGGTGTTCTCAGATGGAGATGAGGAACCTACTGGGAACTGGAGCAACAGTGACTCTTGTTATGTGTTTTTTTTTTTTTTTTTTT
>NW_012114944.1:849802-854431 GCF_000951035.1 Colobus angolensis palliatus
CATTCAGTTTTTATTCTTTTCTTTTCTTTTTTTGAGACAAAATCTCACTCTGTCACCCAGGCTGGAGTGCAGTGATGTGATTTCAGCTCATTGCAACTTCTGCCACGTGGATTCAAGCAATTCTCCTATCTCAGCCTCCTGAGTAGCTGGGACTAGAGGGGTGCACCACCACACCCAGCAATTTTTGTATTTTTAATAGAGACAGGGTTTTACTATATTGGTCAGGCTGGTCTCAAACTCCTGACCTCAGGCGATCCACCTCCCTTGCCTCCCAAAGTATTGGGATTACAGGCATGAGTCACTGCACCCAGCCTGCATTGAGTTTTATAAGGGAAGTAGAGCATAAAAATTCAGAAAATTTGCAGCCTGACAATCTAATAGTAAAGAAAATCACATTTTCTGAGGAGAAATTCAAGCCAGCTACAACAATTTGCACAAGTAACAAGCAGCAGAATGTTAATCCCCAGGACAATGGGGAAAACGTCTCCAGAGCATGTCAGAGATCTTCAGGACAGCCCCTCCCATCACAGGCCCAGAGGCCTAGGAAGAAAAAGTGTGAGACCAAGGTCCCCATGCTGTGTGCAGCCTAGGAACTTGCTGCCCTGTGTCCCAGCCACTCCAGCTGTGGTTGAAAGGGGCCAACATAGAGCTTGGGCCATGGCTTCAGAGGGTGGACCAAGGCTTGGCAGCTTCCACATGGTGTCAAGCCTGTGGGTACACAGAAGTCAAGAACTGAGGTTTGGGAACCTCTGCCTAGATTTCAGAAGATGTATGGAAACACCTGGATGTCCAGGCGGAAATTTGCTGCAGGGGCAGGGCTCTCATGGAGAACCTCTGCTAGGGCAGTGAGGAAGGGAAATGTGGGGTCAGAGTCCCCTCACAGAATCCCTACTGGAGCATTGCCTAGCAGAGCTGTGAGAAGAGGGCCACCATCCTCTAAACCCCAGAATGGTAGATCCACAAACGGCTTGCACTGTGCACCTGGAAAAGCTGCAGACACTCAATGCCAGCTGGTGGAAGCAGCCGGAAGGGAAGCTGTACCCTGCAAAGCCACAGGAGCAGAGCTGCCCAAGACCATGGGAACCCACCTCTTGCATCAACATGACATGGATGTAAGACATGGAGTCAAAGGAGATCAGTTTGGAGCTTTAAGATTTGACTGCCCTGCTGGATTTCTGACTTGCATTCAGCCTGTAGCCCCTTTGTTTTGGCCAATTTCTCCCATTTGGAATGGCTGTATTTACCCAATGCTTGTACTCCCATTGTATATAGGAAGTAACTAACCTGCTTTTTGATTTTACAGGCTCATAGGTGGAAGGGACTTGCCTTGTCTCAGATGAGACTTTGGACTATGGACTTTTAAGTTAATGCTGAAATGGTTAAGACTTTGGGGGATTGTTGGGAAGGCATGATGGGTTTTGAAATGTGAGGGCATGAGATTTTGGAGGGGCCAGGGGTGGAATGATATGTTTGGCTGTGTCCCCACCCACATCTCATCTTGAATTCCCATGTGGGAGGGACCCAGTGGGAGGTAATTGAGTCATGGAGTCCAGTCTTTCCCATGCTGTTTTTTTTTTTTTTTTTTTGAGATGGGGTCTTGCTTTGCCACCCAGGCTGGAGTGCAGTGGCACAATCTCAGCTCACTGCAACCTCTGCTTCCCTGATTCAAGTAATTCTCCTGCTTCAGCCTCCTGAGTAGCTGGGACTACAGGTGCACACCACCACACCCAGCTAATTTTTGTATTTTTAGTAGAGACAAGGTTTTGCCATAAGGCTGGTCTCAAACTTCTGACCTCAGGTGATCCACCTGCCTCAGCCTCCCAAAGTACTGGGAATACAGGTGTGAGCCACCATGAAAGACCCAAATCACTTCTTCTTCTTCTTCTTCTTTTTTTTTTTTTTTCTGAGAAGGAGTCTCTTTGTGTCACCCAGGCTGCAGTGCAATGGCACAATCTCAGCTCACAGCAACATCCACCTCTGGGGTTCAAGTGATTCTCCCACCTCAGCCTCCTGAGTAGCTGGGATTTCAGGTGTGTGCCACCATGCCTGGCTAATTTTTGAATTTTTAGTAGAGACAGGGTTTCGCCATGTTGGCCAGGCTGGTCTCAAACTCCTTACCTCATGTGATCCACCCGCCTTGTCCTTCCAAAGTGCTGAGATTACGGCATGAGCCACTGTGCCCAGCCCCAAATCACTTCCAATAGTAGAAATGGAAATAAATGTGAGCTCTACATACACTCAGAAAAGGTTAATATAACCAAGAAAGATAGTTATTTACCCAAGTTTTGGTATATCTGAGTAATGGCAGTTGTAGTGGTGGTTGGTTAAGCCATGGAATAAATGCTTAGAAAGTGAGAATGGTAAGGAGTGCTTCCTACAATCATGCAGTTCAAAGACAATCACAAATAAGGTTGGCTTGCTGAGCACTTTCTTCTTGTTTTTTTTTTTTTTTTTTTGAGATGGAGTCTCACTCTGTCACCTGGGCTGGAGTGCAGTGTCACGATCTCGGCTCACTACAACCTTCACCTTCGCCTCCTGGGTTCAAGTGATTCTCCTGCCTCAGTCACCTGAGTTGCTGGGATTACAGGCACCTGCCACTATGCCCAGCTAATTTTCTGTATTTTTAGTAGAGATGGGGTTTCACCATATTGGCCGGGCTGGTCTGGAACTCCTGACCTCATGATTCGCCTGCCTCAGCCTCTGAAAGTGCTGGGATTATAGGCATAAGCCACCGCACCCGGCCTCACTGAATACTTTCATACTATATCATTTATTGTCATGCATCTTTATGATTATTGTATACTTTGTGAATTTTTTATTGTACAATAATTTGCATTCATTTATTCATTTTCTAACCCACTTATTCCAGTTCAAGGTTGCGGGTAGCCAGAGCCTATCTCGGCAGCTCACAGCACAGGGCTGGAACCTGCCCTGGACTGGACACCATTCTGTTATAGAGCACACACACACAGCTGCACACACACCCACACTCACTCAGACCAAGACAATTTAGACATGTGATTAACCCACGCTGATTAATCAACACCATTTGCTTTGGGATGTGGGAGGAAACCACAGTACCCGAGGAAAACCCACATAGACATGGGAGAGTGTGTAAATTCCACACAGGCAGGGCCCCTGCCGGGAAGCTTTTTTTTTTTTTAATCACCTAAGTTATAAGGAAACCAGGCCAGGCTCAGTGGCTCATGCCTCTATAATTCCAGCACTTTCAGAGGCTAAGGTGGGAGAATCGCTTGATTCTCCAGCAGTTCAAGATCAGCCTGGGCAACATAGTGAGATCCTGTCTCTACAAAAAATACAAAAATTACCTGGGTGTGGTGGCGTGTGCCTATAGTCCCAGCTACTCAGGAGGCTGAGGTGGGAGGATCACTTGAGCCCTGGATGTCGAGGCTGCAGTGAGCTGTGATCAGGCCACTGCACCCAGCCTGGGTGACCAAGAGAGACTCTGTCTCAAAAACAAAATGTTATAAGTGAACCACATTGTACAAAATGATGGTCTTCCAGGACCTGATGTATTTCTATCACTCCAAAAAGTTCCCTCATTCCCCTGCTCCTTTCTTTTCTTTTTTTCATTTCCTTTCTTTCTTTCTTTTTTTTTTTTCTTTGAAATGGCGTCTCCATCTGTTGCCTAGGCTGGAGTATGATGGCACAATCTTGACTCACTGCAACCTCCGCCTCCTGGGTTCAAGTGATTCTCCTGCCTCATCCTTCCCGAGTAGCTGGGATTACAGGCATGTGCCACCACACCCAGCTAATTTTTTTTGTATTTTTAGTAGAGATGAAGTTTCTCCACGTTGGCCAGGCTGGTCTCAAACTCTTGACCTCAGGTGATCCACCTGCCTTGGCCTCCCAAAATGCTGGTATTACAGGCATGAGCCACTGTGCCCGGCCTCCCCTGCCCCTTTCTAGTCAATCCTTGCATACCTCCCCTCCCCACACCCCAAAAAACAACTGTTGATTTCTGTCACCATAGATTACTTGTCCCTGAACTTGATATACATGGAATCACATAGTGTGTATTCTGTGTGACTCTTCTTTCGTATTTTTGTATTTTTTGTATTTTTGTATTTTTAGTAGAGACAGGGTTTCACCATGTTTGCCAGGATGGTCTTGATCTCCTGATCTCACGATCCACCCACCTCGGCCTCCCAAAGTGCTGGTATTACAGGCATGAGCCACCATGCCCCGCCACTGTGTGATTCTTCTTTCAGTCAGCGTAATGTCTTTGGGATTCATCTGTGTTTTTGTGTGCATTAACTGTTCTTTTTTATTGCTGAGTAGTATTTTATTGTATGAATATAACACAATTTGTTTATCCCTTCCCATTGGTGTATATTAGAGTTGTTTTGAATTTTGAACTATTCTCAAAAAAGCTATGGTGAGCATTCTTTTTTTTTTTTTTTTTGAGATGGAGTCTTGCTCTGTCGCCCGGGCTGGAGTGCAGTGGCCGGATCTCAGCTCACTACAAGCTCTGCCTCTTGGGTTTACGCCATTCTCCTGCCTCAGCCTCCTGAGTAGCTGGGACTACAGGTGCCCACCACCTTGCCCGGCTAATTTATTTTTTTTGTATTTTTAGTAGAGACAGGGTTTCACTGTGTTAGCCAGGAT
>NW_012114944.1:855056-861715 GCF_000951035.1 Colobus angolensis palliatus
CACTGCAAGCTCAGCCTCCCGGGTTTACGCCATTCTCCTGCCTCAGCCTCCCTAGTAGCTGGGACTACAGACACCCGCCACCACACCCGGCTAATTTTTTGTATTTTTAGTAGAGATGGGGTTTCACTGTGTTGCCCAGGATGGTCTCGATCTCCTGACCTCGTGATCCACCCGTCTTGGCCTCCCAAAGTGTTGGGATTACAGTCGTGAGCCACTGCGCCCAGCTTCTATGTGCTTATTTATATATCTTTTTTTGTGAAGTGTCTGTTCACGTCCTTTGCTGTCTTTTATATTGATTTGTATTTGAAGCCTACTTTGTTGCCAAGGTTACGGATACAGAACTCAGAAGCCCACCTTGAATTCACATGCCCTGGCATACAGGTTCAAGGCAAGAAGAAAGGCCAGGTGTCTATAATTCGAAGGATCTGCACCTACTTAGGAGTTGGAATACACAGGACTATCCAAGTGTTGCAAATCGAGTCTTTTGGTATTGGGCATGACACAGCGCACCTGAGCAAAGAGCAGACCTCCTGAATCTTACACTGCAATAGTGATTTATAACCCTGGATGCAAATTAAAATCACCTGGGGAATTCTTGTCCCCCAAATTTTGATTTAATTGGTGGAAGTTCAGTCTGGGCATTTGGAATTTTTAAAGCTTTCCAGGTGATTCTAATAGGCAGTGAAAGGTGAAAATCACTGTTCTGAAAGGACATTCACTCATTATTAAGCATATGCTATGCTATTTTGTGAAACTATCAAGTTAATTTAAACCAAACATTAGGTATTTTTTTTTCCACATAGATAAATTGGGGGAGCTGAAGATTTTTAGCTCTTTATCAACATTAAGTATCAAACTATAGAATGTGGCCGGGTGTGGTGGCTCACACCTGTAATCTCAGCACTCTGTGAGGCAGAGGTGGGCGGATCACGAGTTCAGGAGTTCGAGACCAACCTGGCCAACATGGCGAAACCCCGTCTCTACTAAAAATACAAAAATTAGCCAGGCATGGTGGCTGGCGCCTGTAATCCCAGCTACTCGGGAGTGGCTGAGGCAGGAGAATTGCTTGAACCTGGGAGGCAGAGGTTTTAGTGAGCTGAGATCGTGCCATTGCACGCTAGCCTGGGTGACAAAAGCAAGACTCCCTCTCAAAAAACAAACAAAAAACAACAACAACAAAAACTTTAGAACGTAGACCCCGATGATCACTATCCAGTCTTTATAATTTGCTCAAGGCCCCATCTCATCTATAATAATCATGTTTGAAATAAGAATTCAGTCATCATAGTTATAGACACATTTACCCAGCAGTTAAAATCAGATGTAAGAGTCCTGTTTATTTATTGTCTTAAGTTGATATGGAGACATCTCATGTATTTGTAATTTGCTTCCAAGTTCTATCCCCCAAAAAGCCAGATTTCAAATTTGGAAAAGGTTGTACAGACATTATGATGTAGGGCCAGGAGTCAGCAAACTATGACTAGCAGGCCACATCCTTGCTATGGGCCAGATCCAGTCTGTTGCCTGTTTTTCATAAAGCCTGTGAGCTAAGAATAGTTTTAACATATTTAAATTAATGAAGAAAGTCAAAACGGGAGTAATAACAATTACATGAAAATCAAATTTCAGTGTCCACAAATACATTTTTTATTTGAAGACAGCCATGCTTGTTCATTTATTTATTATTTATCATTGCTTTTGCGTACAAACGCAGAATTGAGTAATTCTAACAGAAACTTCATGGCCCACAAAGCCTGAAATATCAACCATTTGGATGTTTTTGGGCTTCTACTATATTGCCCAGGTTGGTCTCAACTCCTGGGCTCAAGAGATCCTCCCACTTCGACCTCCCAAATGCTGAGATTATAGGCATAAGCCACCGCACCCAACCCTATTTGGATCTTTATGGAATAGATTTGCTGCCCTGTGATTTAGATAAAGATTCTCTGAATGGGGAGGAGAAGAATTGGAGAATTGAGGAATGCATAGGTATTATGAGTCTTTCACTAAGAATGAGCCCCGTCAACCCACTTTCCCACTAAGCCAAGCCCTGGGAGGTAAGGACTAAATAGTAGTAAATAACAGAACTTCTAAGTTGTTTGGGTAATCTGAATGTAGAGGGCTGACCCCCTTCCTGGTTAGAGCCCTAGGTTCTTTTTTGTTTGTTTGTTTTTTGTTTTTTGAGACAGAGTTTTGCTTTTGCTGCCCAGACTGGAGCACAATGGCTTGATCTCAGCTCACCGTAGCCTCCGCCTCCTGGGTTCAAGCAATTCTCCTGCCTCAGCCTCTCGAATAGCTGTGATTATAGGCATACACGCCACCATGCCCAGCTAATTTTGTATTTTTAGTAGAGATGGGGGTTTCTCCATATTGGTCAGGCTGGTCTCAAACTCCTGACCTCAGGTGATCTGCCCGCCTCGGCCTCTCCAAGTGCTGGGATTACAGGCATGAGCCACCGCACCCAACCCTATTTGGATCTTTATGGAATAGATTTGCTGCCCTGTGGTTTACAAAAAGACTCTCTTGAGTCAGTAAACAACAGGTGCTGGAAAGGATGTGGAGAAATAGGAACACTTTTACACTGTTGGTGGGACTGTAAACTACTTCAACCATTGTGGAAGATAGTGTGGCGATTCCTCAAGAATCTAGAACTAGAGGCTGGGCGCGGTGGCTCAAGCTTGTAATCCCAGAACTTTGGGAGGCCGAGATGGGCGGATCACGAGGTCAGGAGATCGAGACCATCCTGGCTAACACCGTGAAACCCCGTCTCTACTAAAAAATACAAAAAAAACCTAGCTGGGCGAGGTGGCGGGCGCCTGTAGTCCCAGCTACTCGGAGGCTGAGGCAGGAGAATGGCATAAACCCGGGAGGCGGAGCTTGCAGTGAGCTGAGAACCAGCCACTGCACTCCAGCCCGGGCGACAGAGCGAGACTCCGTCTCAAAAAAAAAAAAAAAAAAAAGAATCTAGAACTAGAAATACCATTTGACCCAGCCATCCCATTACTGGGTATATACCCAAAGGATTATAAATCATGCTGTTATAAAGACACAGGCACATGTATGTTTATTGCAGCACTATTCACAATAGCAAAGACTTGGAACCAACCCAAATGCCCATCAGTGATAGACTGGATTAAGAAAATGTGGCACATATACACCATGGAATACTATGCAGCTATAGAAAAGGATGAGTTCGTGTCCTTTGTAGGGACATGGATGAAGCTAGAAACCATCATTCTGAGCAAACTATCGCAAGGACAGGAAACCAAACACCGCATGTTCTCACTCATAGGTGGGAATTGAACGATGAGATCACTTGGACACAGGGAGGGGAACATCACACACCGGGGCTTGTCGTGGGGTGAGGGGAGCGGGGAGGGATAGCATTAAGAGATATACCTAATGTAAATGATGAGTTAACGGGTGCAGCACAGTAATATGGCACATGTATACCTATGTAACAAACCTGCACATTATGCACATGTACCCTAGAACTTAAAGTATAATAATAACAATAATAATAAAGATTCCCTGAATGGGAGAGGAGAAGAATTGGGGAATTGAGGAATGCATAGATATTATGAATGAGCCCTGTCTACCCACTTTCCCACTAAGCTAAGCCCTGGGAGATAAAGACTAAACAGTAGTAAATACAGAACTTCTGATTTGTTTGGGTAATCTGAATGTAGAGGGCTGACCCCCTTCCTGTAGAATTCCAAGTAATAAACGGCTTTGTGATAAATCCGGGCCCCTGGTTTCCAAAGTCTTGTTCCCATACTTGTAGCATCACCACCACCTGGAAGCTTGTTTGAAGTGTAAATTCTCTAGCTTTGTCCCAGACTCACAGAATCAGGAACTTTGGGAGTGGAGCCCATCAGTCAGTATTGCAACAGGCCCTCCTAGTGGTGCTGATGCACAGAGGAGCTTGAGAAGCTAGGCAGGCAGAACCTTCAATAGTAGCCTGAATTTCCTGTGACTGTGCATAGCACTGGCCATGCTGAATGATCCCCAGGAGCCTCAGAGGGACACAGAAGTAGCTGAAAGAGAACTGGGCTCAAAGAAGTTACAAGGTTGGGATCAAAGAAAGATGTGGTAGCAAAGCATGGAACAGGGACTGAAGACCACCTGGGGAGAAATACATCTTGGTGATGCCAGAGTGGGGAGACCGCAACAACCACAGGGAGAGAAGCTGCGCAGGGGAAAAGAGGATGAATCCCAAGCTGACTGAGGTTGGTTTTTGCCAAACTACAGAAATAAAACAACATAAGGTACAGGTGAAATAAAGTTTCATTTCTTGAAAGATAAATTTGTGGCCCAGTGCAGTGGCTCACGCCTGTAATGCCAGCACATTGGGAAGCCGAGGCGGGATGATCACCTGACATCAGGAGTTCGAGACCAGCCTGGCCAACATGGTGAAACCCCATCTCTACAAAAGTACAAAAATTAGCCGGCATGGCGGGTGCCTGTAATCCTAACTAACTCAGGAGACTGAGGCAGGAGAATTGCTTGAACCTTGGAGGCAGAGGCTGCAGTGAGCCAAAATCACACCATTGCACTCCAGCCTGCCCAACAGGGCAAGACTCCATCTCAAAAAAAAAAAAATTGGGTTATGTGGTGGCGAGTGCCTGTAATCCCAGCTACTTGGGAGGGTGAGACACAAGAATCACTTGAATCCGGGAGACAAAGGTTGCAGTTAGCCGAGATCACGCCACTGCACTCCAGCCTGGGCGTTGAATCCAGATTCTTCTGTCTCAAAAGTAATAATAGCCGGGCGCGGTGCTCACGCCAGCACTTTGGGAGGCCAAGGCGGGCGGATCACAAGGTCAGAAGATCGAGACCACGGTGAAACCCTGTCTCTACTAAAAATACAAAAAACTAGCCGGGCGCGGTAGTGGGCGCCTGTAGTCCCAGCTACTCGGGAGGCTGAGGCAGGAGAATGGCGGGAACCCGGGAGGCGGAGCTTGCAGTGAGCTGAGATTGCGCCACTGCACTCCAGCCTGGGCGACAGAGCAAGACTACATCTCAAAAAAAAAAAAAAATCATATGATTATAGGCATAAGCCACCGTGCCTGGTCTATTTTATTTTTATTATTTTTATTATGATGGGAGGCTAAGGCAGCCAGCTATGCAGCACTGATTTATTCCAGAGGGGTTGCTTTCCTCACTGTATTCTTCCTCTAGGGGTGGACAAATGAACCTGTTTGTACTTATGCATTCACAGGGCATGAATATGCCTTGCTATGGATTATTGCTGTTCATCATCACTATATGATGGAGAAGGTGAGTGGGGGCAAGGAAGACCTTGCTGGTGGGCAGCAGCAACTCACTGTTACAGGGAATCCTACAGTCAAGGTTTGCTCAGCATTTTCCCAATTCAGAGGGTTTGTCCTGGGGTTATTCATCCTCCATCACATAGTTCTCCAAGAATACTTTACTGTGGCGTCTCTTAGTTATGAATGCTACTTCTTTTTCCAGGCTAATGTCACCACAGAGCAGTGAAAACTTAGGAGTTTCCTTTCAGATCTTTGTGTTCCTAACTGGTACCTGCGACTTGCCAAGGATTCGTGAGTGCCTTGTTTTGGTGGTTTTGATGTGGCTGTGGCTTGTCTCCAAGCAGGCCTGCAATGAGATATGTGTATCCCTGTGGGTGGTCTGCACAAAGTACAACCATGGGAGTGGTCAGAAGAATTTCATAAGGCTGAACAAATGGGCTTGGCAGGTCTTTCTCCAGAATTCCTTTGGTAGGCCAGTTTCCCAGCTGCAATGGATGTGTTGGCATGGAGTCCAGTCTTGGCCTCAAGACCTGCTGAGGCCTGTGGTTCTTTTTTTTTTTTTTTTTTGGGACTGAGTCTTGCTCTGTCACCAGGCTGGCATGCAGTGGCACAAACGCATCTGGCGTATTTTTTAAATCAACATTTTATTTTATTATTTATTTGTATTTTTGAGACAGAATCTCGCTCTATAGTCCAGGCTGGAGTGCAGTGGCATGATCTCAGCTCACTGCAGCCTGTGCTTCCCAGGCTCAAACGATTCTTCTGCCTCAGCCTTCTGAGTGGCTGGGATTACAGGCATGTGCCACCACGCCTGGCTAATTTTTGTATTTTTACTAGAGATGGAGATTTCACCATGTTGGTCAGGCTGGTCTCGAACTCCTGACCTCGTGATCCACCCACCTCGGCCTCCCAAAGTGCTGGGATTACAGGCGTGAGCCACCGTGCCCGGCCTATTTTATTATTTTTAGAGACAGGATCTCGCTGTATTGCTCAGGCTGGGGTGCACTGGTGCAGTCATAGCTCACTGCAGCCTACAACTGTTGGGCTCAAGAGATCCTCTTGCCTCAGCCTCCCAAGTAGCTGGGACTACAGGCATCCAACTAAGGAAAAAAAAATTTAATTGAAGGAAGGGTAGCACATGCCAAGGCAAATTTTAGATGTCAAATTAAAAAAAATGAGAAAATATGATATTTCCATTTGTTTTCACAAAGATAAGGATAATATAACACCCAAATCTCCTAATTTAAAATTCTACCTTATACAGAGGCATATATTGAGTATCTATTAATTAAAAATACTGGCCGGGCGCGGTGGCTCAAGCCTGTAATCCCAGCACTTTGGGAGGCCGAGACGGGCGGATCACGAGGTCAGGAGATCGAGACCATC
>NW_012114944.1:864020-866296 GCF_000951035.1 Colobus angolensis palliatus
ATGGTCTCGATCTCCTGACCTCGTGATCCACCCGTCTCGGCCTCCCAAAGTGCTGGGATTACAGGCTTGAGCCACCGCGCCCGGCCAACATTAGCTTTTCATAAAATAACCCTTACTAATGAAATTTAATGGTATTTGCATTTCATTACTCTGCCAATTCAATAATTGATATTTGGTTCTAAGTCTGTTAAAAGGAGTTTTGCATCTTCTCTGTTACCTACTTGCATGTGCATTTGTCTTTTGTTGTTTGTTTGAGATGGAGTCTCACTCTGTTGCCCAGGCTGAAGTGCAGCGGCACGATCTCGGGTCACTGCAACCTCTGCCTCCCAGGTTCAAGCAATTCTCCTGCCTCAGCCTCCTGAGTACCTGGGATTATAGGCGTGTGCCACCATGTCTGGCTAATTTTTGTATTTTTACTAGAGACTGGGTTTCACCATGTTGGCCAGGCTGGTCTTGAATTCCTGACCTCAAGTGATCTGCCTGCCTCAGCCTCCCACAGTGCTGGGATGACAGGTGTGAGCCACCACGCTGGCCTGCATGTGCATTTGCAATTACAAATGTAGTGACCCAGGAATATTGTACTGACACTCGCATTCTAGTAGATGCATGGCCAAAAACAATTTGATTTCCCAAAATGGTCAACATTACTTGGTAAGGTTCCCAACAAAACAAAGTACATTTTTCCTACATTTACACAGGAGTTTGGTTCCTGGAAAATTCAGTGAATGTTAAAACCATGCAAAAATACTTTTCTTCATGTGTATGTGGAGTGGGGGTGTGTATGTAAAACAGAATAAGCTCAGATCACTATAAACAGATTTTTATCTTACAGGAATCTCTGGTGATAACAGTGGAAAATCCTAAAAGACACAAAACAATTATTTGCTATGAAGAGAGTTTGGCATCCCTGCCCTCCCCCATTATATGCCTATAGTGTCTCAATATTTTGTAAACTTTTTTTGGGGGGGAATAATTATAGATTCACAGGAACTTCCAAAGAAATGTCCAGGAAGGTCCAGTGCACCCTTCACTCCATTCTCCCTCAATGTTAATATCTTCCATGGCTACAGTACAATATCAAAACCAGGAAATCAACATTGGTACAATGCACAGAGCCTATTCAGATAGGACACCAACATTGGTATAAGCCTCATAGCTTATTCAGACTTCACCCATTATACTTGCAGTCATTAGTGTGTGTGTATATGTCTTGCTTTATATAACATTACCACATGCCTAGCTTTGTATAATTACCATTATAATCAAGATATACAGCTGTTGAGTAGGGAGGGATCATGGCGGTAGAGAGGCAGGACTAGACTGCGGCTCCCACTTGGACCAACAGAGCAGTGTGTAGACTCTCGCACTGTGAACTTTCGCTCCAGAAGTACTGCAGTAATAGATCAGGAAAAACTGAGAGAACCCACAGACCCTAGGAAGGAAGCAGATTGCTCCTGCAGGACCTGGGAGACACCCTAAATACTGTGCTGGTATCCATGGCTGAGAGACCTACAGATGGTCACATCACATGACTCTGTGCAGACAACCCTCAGTATTAGCGGGGAGCCTGGTAGATCTGCTGGGTGGCTTGATCCAGAAGAGAGATAACAATCACTACAGCTCTGCTCTCAGGAAACCACATCCCTAGGAAAATGGGGAGAGTACCACATCAAGGGAACACCCCATGGGACAAAAGAATCCGAACAACAGCCTTGATCCCTAGACCTTCCCTCTGACAAAGCCAACACCAGTGAGAAGGAACCAGAAAACCAACTCTGGTAATATGACAAAACAAGTTATTTAACACTCTGCAGAAATCACACCAGCTTAGAAGCAATGGATCCAACCAAGAAGAAATCCTTGATTTACCTGAAAAATAATTCAGAAGGTCAGTTATTAAGCTAATCAAGGAGGCACCAGAAAAACACAAAGCTAAATTTAAGGAAATCAAAAAAATGGTACAAGAAATGAAGGGAGAAATCTTCAGTGAAAAAGACAGCATAAATAAAAAAAAATCAAAACTTCAGAAAACAATGGATGCACTTAGAGAAATGCAAATGCTCTGGAAACCCTCAGCAATAGAATCAACAAGCAGAAGAAAGAACTTCAGGGCTCTAAGACAAGGTTTTCGAATTAACTCAATTCAACAAAGACAAAGAAAAAAGAATAAGAAAATATGAACAAAGCCTCCAAGATGGCTAGGATTATGTTAAACCACCAAACCTGCCGGGCGCGGTGGCTCAAGCCTGTAATCCCAGCACTTTGGGAGGCCGAGA
>NW_012114944.1:866764-870636 GCF_000951035.1 Colobus angolensis palliatus
ATTTTTAGAAGTCATTCAGTTCCAAAGCCCATATTTTACTAAGAATGTTTTAAATCGAGGCCTATTTTACCTGCAGTAGAATCCTTTTTTTTTTTTTTTTTTATACGGAGTTTCGCTCTTGCTGCCCAGGCTGGAGTGCAATGGTGCCATCTCAGCTCACCGCAAGCTCCGCCTCCCGGGTTCAAGCAATTTTCCTGCCTCAGTCTCCTGAGTTGCTGCGATTACAGGAGCCCACCACCAAGCCCAACTAATTTTTCTTTTTTTTTTTTTTTTTTTTTTTATACGGAGTTTCGCTCTTGTTGCCCAGGCTGGAGTGCAATGGTGCCATCTCAGCTCACCGCAAGCTCCGCCTCCCGGGTTCAAGCAATTTTCCTGCCTCAGCTTCCTGAGTAGCTGGTATCATAGGCATGTACCACCATGCCTGGCTAATTTTGTATTTATGGAAGAGTCGGGGTTTCTCCACTTTGGTCAGGCTGGTCTTGAATCCCTGACCTCAGGCCATCTGCCTGCCTCGGCCTCCCAAAGTGCTAGGATTACAGGCATGAGCCACTGCGCCCGGCCCTACCTAGTCTGGTGGTTTTTTTGTTGTTGTTTGTTTGTTCGTTGAGATGGAGTTTCGCTCTCGTTGCCCAGGCTGGAGTGCAATGGTGCGATCTGGGCTCGCCGCAACCTCCAATTGCCTTTTTTTACTTAGTATAATTCACTTGAGGTTCATCCAAGTTGTATGTATCAACAGCTCATTCCCTTTTATTGCTGCGTAGTAGTCCATGGTTTGAATGTTCTGCAGTTCAGCCGTTTATCTATTGAAAGACATTTGGAGGCTGGGCATGGTTGCTCATGCCTGTAATCCCAACACTTTGGGAGGCCAAGGCAGGCAGGATCGCTTGAGCCCAGAAGTTCAAGACCAGCCTGGGCAACATGGTAAACCCCTGTCTCTACAGAAAAATGAAAAATTAGCCAGGCTTGGTGGTTCACACCTGTAATCTCACCTACTTAGAAGGTTGAGGTGGGAGGATCACCTGAGCTTGGGGGACAGAGGTTGCAGTGAGCTGAAATTGTGCCAGTGCACTCCTGCTTGAGTGAAAGAGTGAGACTCTGTCTCCAAAAAAAAACCTTTAGATAGTTTACAGTGTTTGGCTATTATGAATAAAGCTGCTGTGAACATTATCGCAAGCTTCTGTGTGAAAAAAATATATATATTTATCTGAGATAAATGACCAAGTGTGAAATTGCTGGGTCATAGGTTAAGTTCATTTTGGGTTGTTAAAAAAACAGCTGTGGCCGGGCGGGGTGGCTCATGCCTGTAAATTCAGTGCTTTGGGAGGCTGAGGCTGGCAGATCACGAGGTCAGGGGTTCGAGACCAGCCTGATCAACATGGTGAAACTCCATCTCTACTAAAAATACAAAAATTAGCAGGCTGGACGTGGTGGCTCACACCTGTAATTCCAGCACTTTGGGAGGCCAAGGCGGGCAGATCACGAGGTCAGGAGATCAAGACCATCCTTGCTAACACGGTGAAATCCCGTCTCTACTAAAAATACAAAAATTAGCCGGGCTTAGTGGCAGGCGCCTGTGGTCCCAGCTGCTTGGGAAGCTGAGGCAGGAGAATGGCGTGAACCTGGGAGGCAGAACTTGCAGTGAGCTGAGATTGCGCCACTGCACTCCAGCCTGGGCAACAGAGCAAGACTCTGTCTCAAATAAATAAATAAAATAAAATACAAAAATTAGCCAGGCATGGTGCTGCGTGCCTGTAATCCCAGTTACTCAGGAGGCTGAGGCAGGAGAGTTGCTTGAACCCGGGAGGCAGAGGTTGCGGTGAGTTGAGATCGCACACAGAACTCCAGCCTGGGCAACAGAGCGGCACTCCGTCTCAGAAAAAAAAAAAAGAAAGAAAAAAGAAAAGGAAAAAGAAATAGCCCAAGTGTTTTTCAGAGCAGCTGTACCATTTTATGTTCCACCCAGCAAAGTATGAGTGACTCAGAGTCTCTGCATCCTCACAAGTTCTTGGCATTATCACTATTTTTATTTTAGCCATTCTTAGTATTTTGACAATCAAAATTTGCCCACAAATTTCTAAAATATTATCTAGGTGGTAGCATTGCGTCTATTGAGAATCATTAGATGACTGGCTCTCAAACTAGGCTGTGCATTCAGATTGCCTAGAGCACTTTATAAACATACCTGCGGCTGGGTCCCTGCTTCAGAGATTCTAGTTTAATTGGTCTGGGATGTGACCTGGCCATCAGGAATTGTAAAAGCTCCCCAGGTATTTCAATGTACAAACAAATTCATAAATCACTGATACTATTCCCATGTCTCACTCATTTTAGTCCTAAAGTTTCAAGACCCTATGGATGAGATAAATCAAGAGTTGAGGCCGGGCACAGGGGCTCATGCCTCTAATCCCAACACTTTGAGAGGCCGAGATGGGCAGATCATGAGGTCAGGAGTTTGAGACCAGCCTGGCAACATGGTGAAACCCTGTCTCTACTAAAAATACAAAAATTAGCTGGATGTGGTGGTGTGCACCTATAATCCCAGCTACTCAGGAGGCTGAGGAAGAAGAATTGCTTGAACCCAGGAGGCAGAGATTGCTGTGAGCCAAGATCGTACCACTGCACTCCAGCCTGGGTAACAGAGCAAGACAATGTCTCAGGAGCGAAAAAATCAAGGGTCAAGATCATTTCTCCAGAATAAGTAAGATTTATAGCAAGCGTGGTATTTTCCCAGCAGAATGTCAGTAGAGCTCAAAGGGGAAGCAAAAGTAACTGTGGCCTAACATGCTGGGTTATAAGAAGAAACTTCTTAAAATAGATATATAAGACTAAAACTAAGACCAAATTACATGAAAACAAACCACAAATGCCTAGGACGTATTTCAATTCCTAGATGTATGATGTAGTGGTACCAAAAGATGGGCTTTCGAATAAAAAGTTCTGGCCAATCGCTGGACGCAGTGGCTCATGCCTGTAATCCCAGCACTTTGAGAGGCCGAGGAGGGTGGATCACTTGAGGTCAGGAGTTTGAGACCAACCTAGCCAACATGTCAAAACTCTGTCTTTACTAAAAATACAAAAATTAGCTGGACTTGGTGGTGCACGCTTGTAATCCCAACTACTCGGGAAGCTGAGGCAGGAGAATTGCTTGAACCAAGGAGATGGAGTTTGCAGTGAGCCGAGATTATGCCATTGTCCTTCGGCCAAGGCGACAGAGCAAGACTCCGTCTCAAAAAAACAAAACAAAGACTTAGAAGTCCTGGTTTTGAGTTCTGGTTTTTCCATGTAAGAGCTGTGGGATCTTGGATGAGTCATTTGACCCCTCCAAACTTAAGTTTTCTATCCCTGAGATCAATAATGATGATAAACCTCAGAGGTTTATTCCAAAGCTTACAGTGCCCATATGTGCTGTATTTTTAACAAAAACATGCTGCAATTATGATACAATTATTACTAATAGGAAAATTAGAAATATTTGTTATCCACACCTCACCCAACTCACTCCAGTCAATATTTGATGACCACATTTTATGTAATATTTAATATATATTATCATGGCCAGGCACAGTGGTTCATGCCTGTAATCCCAGCACTGTGGTAGGCGTGGCAGGTGGATCACTTGAGGTCAGGAGTTTGAGACCATCCCGGCCAACATGGTGAAACTCTGTCTCTACTAAAATTACAAAAATTGGGCCGGGCGCGGTGGCTCAAGCCTGTAATCCCAGCATTTTGGGAGGCTGAGGCGGGCGGATCACCAAGTCAGGAGATCCAGACCATCCTGGCTAACCCGGTGAAATGCCGTCTCTACCAAAAATACAAAAAATTAGCCGGGCATGGTGGCGGGTGCCTGTAGTCCCAGCTACTCCGGAGGCTGA
>NW_012114944.1:871566-873728 GCF_000951035.1 Colobus angolensis palliatus
GGCCACTGCACTCCAGCCCAGGCGACAGCGGGTCTTGAACTCCTGAGCTCAAGTGATCCTCCCACCTTGGCCTCCCAATATGCTGGGATTACAGGCATGAGCCACCATGCCTGGCCCAGAATAATATAATCTGGGGCTTCTTAAGTTTAGTGTGCCTGCAAATCACCAAGGGATCTCTTTAAATTTCAGATCTGACTCAGCAGATCTTTGGCAGGGCCTGCGGCTCTGCATTGCTTTTGTCGTCGTTATTTCTGAGACAGAGTCTCGCTAAGTCACCCAGGGTGGAGTCCAGTGGTTCGATCACTGCTTACTGCAGTCTTGCCTTTCTGGGCTCAAGCAGTCCTCCCATCTCAACCTCCCAAGTAGCTGGGCCTGCCTGCCACCACACCCCGGCTAATTTTTTTTTTTTTTTTTGGGGGGGATAGAGCCTTGCTCTGTGGCCCAGGCTGGAGTGCAATGGCGTGGTCTCAGCTCACTGCAACCTCTGCCTCCCGGGTTCAAGCTATTCTCCTGCCTCAGCCTCCCAAGTAGCTGGGATTGCAGGTGCCTGCCACCACACCCGGCTAATTGTTGTATTTTTTTAAATAGAGACAGGTTTCACTATGTTAGCCAGGCTTGTCTCAAACTGCTTACCTTGTGATCCGCCCACCTCAGCCTCCCAAAGTGCTGGGATTACAGGTGTAAGCCACCACACCTGACCTAATTTTTGTATTTTTTGTAGAGACAGGTTTTCGCTGTGTTGCCCAGGCTGGTCTCGAACTCCTGGGCTCAAGCGACCCTCCTACCTCAGCCTCTGAAAGTGTTGGGATTACAGGCGTGAGCCACTGTGCCCTGGCAGGCCCTGCATTTCTAACAGGCTCTTAGGTGACATTCGTGCTGCTTGTCTGCTGACATTTTGAGTAGCAAGGATAAAATTTTCAAATACCGTAACTCAGTTTTAACAATTGTTAACTACTGGCCAGTTTTGTTTCCATCTTCTTATCCATTCTCTGCCCCAGATTATTTTGAAGTAAATCTTGGACGTTCTATCATTTACCTGTATTTAATTACATATCTCATTAAAAAGTTCAAAGTGCTTCCTTTGGAAAATATAATCACAATAGCACCAGGAGCTCCCCAAAAGTTTAACAATTATTTCTTAGTATCATCCAGTCAATTCACATTTCCCTGATTATCCCATGAATGCTTTTTTATTGTGATTTGTTCATATGCCTATTCAGTCACTTTTTATTTTATTTATTTTTGAGATGGAGTCTCGCACTGTTTTCCAGGCTAGAGTGCAGTGGTGCAGTGGTGCCATCTCAGCTCACTGAAACCTTTGCCTCCCAGGTTCAAGTGATTCTCCTGCCTCAGCCTCCTGAGTAGCTGGGATTACAGGCACGCACCACCATGCCTGGCTACTTTTAGTAGAGACAGGGTTTCACTTTGTTGGTTAGGCTGGTCTCGAACTCCTGACCTTGTGATCTGCCCACCTCAGCCTCCCAAAGTGCTGTGATTATAGGTGTGAGCCACCCCGCCCAGCCTCTTAAGTCATTTTTAATCTGAAGATTCTCCTTCTAGTTTTTTCTTTTCCTTACTTTTGTTTATTTATTTTTAAGAAACTAGGTATTTGTTCTGTAGAGTTTTCCAGTGTGGATTTTGCTGCCGACATCCTCCAGATGTTGTTGAGCATGTTCCTTTCTCTATTGTATTTCCTATAAATTGGTAGTTGGATCCAGAGCCTTAATTGGATTCAGGTTTGATTTTTTTGACAAGGCTACCTAATAGACTGTGCTGTGCATTCCATCATGAGATGCTTCATGTCTGGTTGTCTTTCTGTCCATGATCTTTGCAAAGGAGTCATCTCGCCTAACAGTAGAACCCGTGATTGGGGTCTGCTGCCACCGGGTGGTAGCAGCATGCCATAGCCACAGGTTCAAGGAGTAGTAAAAGAAGAGCAACACTGTTGTGAGATCCCAGACGGTAGGACTTGTCCTCTTCATTGAACCTACAATAATCATCATGATTCTCAAACATGATACTTCAAAGCTACTTTTATTTTATTATTATTATTATTATTTTTTGAGACGGAGTCTCACTCTGTAGCCCAAGCTGAAGTGCAGTGGCGTGATTTTGGCTCACTGCAACCTTCGCCTCTGGGGTTCAATCGATTCTCCTGCCTC
>NW_012114944.1:875193-876057 GCF_000951035.1 Colobus angolensis palliatus
TAAATTAAATTAAATTAAATTATGCTGCTGGGTGCAGTGGGCTCACACCTGCAATCCCAGCACTTTGAGAGGTGGAGGCATGAGGTTGCCTGAGCCTAGGCAAGGCTGCAGTGAACTATGATCAGCCACTATACTCCAGCCTGGGTAATATAGCAAAACCCTGTCTCTAAAAAAATAAAATAGTCTAATGCTGTGTCTTTATAGCGTGAAATAATAGTTATAATTTATTAAGCCCAAGAACCTTATATCCATATCTCATTTAATTCTCACAACATCCAGGAATATTAAACCATGGTGTTCATGTTTTGTAAAACAGTGGCGATGCTGGAGTTTGGTGTCAAGACTTGTTCTCAACCACTTCTATGCCAATCTTCTGTTTTAGTCTATATTGGAGTCACTTGTCCTTCCTGTCTCCACCCTACATCCCCTTACAGTGTTGCTGTTATTTTTTCTGTTTGTCCCACTGTCCTCCATTGCCATCCATTTTCCCTGGGAGACTGAACTTTCTCTTTAGCTTTCTTTCTTTTTTTTTTTTTTTTTTTTTTTACTCAGAGTCTCAGACTCTCTCTCTTTCGCCCAGGCTGGAGTGCAGTGGTGCAATCTCAGCTCACTGCAACCTCCACCTCCTGAGTTCAAGTGATTCTCCTGCCTCAGCCTCCCGAGTAACTGGGATTACAGCTGCACCCCACCACGCCTGGCTAACTTTTGTATTTTTAGTAGAGACGGGTTTCATCGTGTTGGCCAGGCTGTTCTCAAACTCCTGATCTCAAGTGAGCCACCTGCCTCGGCCTCCCAAAGTGCTGGGATTACAGGCATGAGCCACCACACCCGACCTTACTTTTCCTTCCTTCCTTCCTTCCTTCC
>NW_012114944.1:876122-878244 GCF_000951035.1 Colobus angolensis palliatus
TTTCCTTTCCTTTCCTTTCCTTTCCTTTCCTTTCCTTTCCTTTCCTTTCTTCCTTCCTTCCTTCCTTCCTTCTTTCCCTCCCTCCCTCCCTCCCTTCCTTCCTTCCGTCTTTTATCAAGTTTTTGCTCTGTTGCCCAGGCTGGAGTGCAATGGCACAATCTTGGCTTACTGCAACCACTGCCTCCTGGGTTCAAGCGATTCTCCTGCCTCAGCCTCTTTGTTTATTTATTTATTTTTTTGTGACAGAGTCTCCCTCTGTTGCCCAGGCTGGAGTGCAGTGGTGCAATCTCGGCTCACCGCCTCTGCCTCCCAGTTCAGTCAATTCTCCTGTCTCAGCCTCCCTAGTAGCTGGGACTACAAGCACATGCCACCACCGCCAGCTAAATTTTGTTTTGTTTTGTTTTGAGATGGAGTCTTGCTCTTGTTGCCCAGGCTGGAGTGCAATGGCACGATCTCGGCTCGCTGCAACCTCTGCCTCCTGGATTCAATTGATTCTCCTGCCTCAGCCTCCCAAGTAGTTGGGATTACAGGCACCCACCACCATGCCTGGCTACTTTTTTGTATTTTTAGTAGAGATGGAGTTTCACCATGTTGGCCAGGCTACTCCCAAACTTGGATTACCTGAGGTCAGAAGTTCAAGACCAGCCTGACCAACGTGGAGAAACCCTGTCTCTACTAAAAATACAAAAAAGTAGCCAGGCATGGTGGTGCTTGCCTATAATCCCAGCTACGTGGAAAGCTGAGGCAGGAGAAACACTGGAACCCAGGAGGTAGAGGGTGCAGTGAGCCGAGGTCGGCCACTGCACTCCGGCCTGGGAGACAAGAGTGAAACTTCGTTTGAAAAGAAAAAAGTTTATCCTTTTTCCCTCTGGGCTCCATGCAGGTCCCCTTCCTTCTCCACTTTTGTTACCAGCAATTTACAGTTTCCTTGATTATCATTTCTCTGACAATTATGTTACCGGAAAGGGGTCCTGATGCAGATCCCAAGAGAGGGTTCTTGGATCTCACACAAAAAAGAATTCAGGGCGAGTCAGTAAAGTAAATGAAAGCAAGTTTATTAGCAAAGTAAAGGAAGAAAGGAATGCCTGCTTCACAGAGCAGCCTGAGGGATGCTGGTTGCCCATTTTTATGGTTATCTCTTGATGATATGCTAAACAAGGTGTAGATTATTCATTCCTCCCCTTTTTAGACCATCTGGGGTAACTTCGTGACGTTGCCATGGTATTTGTGACAGTTGGCACTGGTGGGAGTGTAGGAGTCAGGACACCCAGAGGTCACTCTTACCATCATCTTGGCTTTGGTGAGTTTTTGCTGGCTGCTTTCCGGCAAACTGTTTTATCAGCAAGGTCTTTATGACCTGTATCTTGTGCTGACCTCCTATCTCATCCTGTGACTTAGAATGCCTTAACCTTCTGGGAATGCAGCCTAGTAGGTTTCGGCTTTATTTTACCCAGCTTTATTCAAGATGGAGTTGCTCTAGTTCAAATGCCTCTGACAATTATACCCTCTTAGTTATGTGCTTTCTGTTCTCTTGGTTAAGGTTTGTTCGTTTGTTTTTGAGATAGGTTCTTGCTCTGTTGCCCAGGCTGAAGGGCAGTGGTGTGATATTTGCTAACTACAAACTCCACCTCCGGGGTTCGAGCTATTCTCATCCCTCAGCCTCCCAAGAAGGTGGGATTACAGGCACCCACCACCACGCCTGGCTAATTTTTGCATTTTTAGTAGAGACAGGGTTTCACCACGTTTGCCAGGCTGGTCTCGAACTCCTGGCCTCATGTGTCTCGGCCTCTCAAAGTGCTGGGATTACAGGTATGAGCCACTGTGCCGGCCTTGGTTAAGGTTTGAAGGTGTCACAGGGTGAACTCCAGAATTGGGGTTCAGCCTGGGAGGCCCCATGGGTTCTTGGTTTCACAGGCAGTAATTCACAGCCTGATCAACATGGTGAAATGCCGTCTCTGTCTCTACAAAAACACAAACATTAGCCGGGTGTGGTGGCACATGCCTGTAATCCCAGCTGTTTAGGAGGCTGAGGCATGAGAATCACTTGAACCCAGGAGGCGGGAGTTACAGTGAGCTGAGATTGCCCCACTACACTCCAGCCTGGGCGACAGAGTGAGACTGT
>NW_012114944.1:882353-882942 GCF_000951035.1 Colobus angolensis palliatus
TACTCGTGATGCTGAGGCAGGAGAACGGCGTGAATCCGGGAGGCGGAGCTTGCCGTGAGCGGAAATCACACACCACTGCACTCCAGCCTAGGCAACAGAAAGAGACTCCGTCTCAAAAAAAAGAAAATAAAATAAATAAATAAATAAAAAGTAGCCTCCATAGGCAGAGTAGCCCTGAGGGCCGGTGGGTGGCTGTTTTTATGGTTATTATGGTTATTTCTTGATCATACGCTAAACAAGGAGTGGATTCTTCATGAGTTTTCTAGGAAAGTGGCAGGGAATTCCTGGAACCTAGGGCTCCTCTTTCTTTCAGAGCATACAAGGTAACTTCCAGACATTGCCATGGTGTTTGTAAACTGTCATTAAACTAGTGGGAGTTTCCTTTAACATGCTAATGTATTATAATTAGCATATGATAAGCAGTGAGGATGATCAGAGGTTGCTTTCCTGGCCATCGTGGTTTGGGTGGGTTTTGACCAGCTTCTTTTGCTCTATGTTTTATCAGCCGGGTCTTTGCGAGCTGTGTCTTGTGAAACCAGTCCTGCCAAACTCCTATCTCAAAGGAAGCGCCTTCATTTCATCATCAACA
>NW_012114944.1:883332-895561 GCF_000951035.1 Colobus angolensis palliatus
TTTTTTTTTTTTTTTTTTTTTTTTTGAGACGGAGTCTTGCTCTGTCGCCCGGCCTGGAGTGCAGTGGCTGGATCTCAGCTCACTGCAACCTCTGCCTCCCAGGTTCAAGCGATTCTCCTGCCTCAGCCTCCTGAGTAGCTGGGATTACAGGCGTGCACCACCACACCTGGCTAATTTTTGTATTTTTTAGTAGAAATGAGGTTTCATCATGTTGGTCAGGCTGGTCTCAAACACCAGACCTCGTGATCCACCTGCCTCAGCCTCCCAAAGTGCTGGGATTACAGGCGTGAGCCACCGTGCCCAGCTTTGTTTTTTATTGATTTAGTTTTCCTTATTGATTTGGAGAAATTATGTATTAAAGAAGCTGGCCCCTTGTCCGTACATAAGTGGTAAATATTTCTCACTTTTTTTGTTTGCTTTTGAATTTATTTGTGTTTGATCGTGTTGATGTTTTAATATTTTTATATAATTGTGATGGTTAATTTTGGGTGTTGCCTCTACTGGATTGAGGAATATACCTAAAGAACTAGTAAAGCATTGTTTCTGGATGTGTCTGTGAGGATGTTTCCTCACAGTCAGTGGACTGAGAACGGAAGATTCACTCTCAGTGTGAGTGGGCACCATCCAATTGTCTAGGGGCCCAATAGAACAAAAAAAGAGAGGAAAGGATTTCCTCTTCCTCCTTCCTCACTCCGCTGATCCCCAGGCTGGGATATTCTCCTCCTCTTGCCCTTGGACATCAGAATTCCAGGCTTTCCAGGGCTTACAATCACCCTCCCGCAGGGTTATCAAGCCTGTGGCCTCAGAGTGAGAACTGTACCATCAGCTCCACTGGTTCTGAGACTTTTGAACTTGGACTGAACCACAATACTGGCATACTAAGGTCTCCAGATTGCAGATGCCTTGCTGAGTCTCCCATAATCACTGGAGTCAATTCTCCTTATTAATCTTCTCTCTTATATTTGTATCTCTTAATGGTCATGCCAATTTGGAGAACCCTGACGAACACAATAGTCTATTATTTTTTGATAGAAAATTTTATTCAAAAATGCATATAATAGGCCAGGCGCAGTGGCTCACGCCTGTAATCCCAGCACTTTGGAAGGCCGAGGTGGGTGGATCACCTGAAGTTAGGAGTTCAAAACCAGCCTGGTCAACATGGTGAAACCCATCTCTACTAAAAATACAAAAAGTAGCCAGTCGTGGTGGTGCACACCTGTAATCCCAGCTACTCAGGAGGCTGAGGCAGGAGAATCGCTTGAACCCAGGAGGCGGAGGTTGTGGTGAGCCAAGATCTCAGATGTCCTTCAACAGGCAAGTGGTTAAACAAACTGGTACATCATATCATAAAATACTATTCATCAATAAAAAGGAATGAACTAATTTTTTTGTTTGTTTTGAGATGGAGTCTGACTCTGTCGCCCAGGCTGGAGTGTGGTGGCGGGATCTCGGCTTACTGCAACTTCTGTCTCCCGGGTTTAAGTGAGTCTCTTGCCTCAGCCTCTCAAGCAGCTGGGATTACAGACACATGCCACCATGCCTGGCTAATTTTTTGTATTTTTAGTAGAGGCGGGGTTTCACCATGTTGGCCAGGCTGGTCTCAAACTCCTGACCTCAAGTGATTCACCTGCCTGGGCCTCCCAAAGTGCTGGGATTACAGGCGTGAGCCACCACACCCAGCCAAGAATGAACTATTGATATACACAACAACTTGGATGAATTTCCAGGAATTTATCCTGTGTGAAAAAAGACAATCCCAGGTTACATGTTGTAAAATTCCATTTATATAGTCTTTCTGAAATGATAAAACTTCAGAGATAGAGGACAGATTAGTGTTTGTCAAAAGGAGAGGGGGTAGGGGTGGGGATAGATCCAGTGGGAGGTAGAAGTTATTATAAAAGGACAACATAAGGGATCCTTGTGATGTTCAAACTTTTCATTGTCTTGACTATGTTGGTAGGTACATGAACTTACACAGGTGAAAAATTATATAGAACTTAATGCACACATACACAAATGAGTAAATTGGGGAAATCTGAATAAGACCAGTGGATTACTGAGCCAATGTCAATATCCTGATTATGATATTGTTCTATAGTTTTGCAAAATGTTACCTTTGGTTGAAACTGAGTCAAGCAAAAAAGGGATTTCTTTGTATTATTACTATTATTATTATTATTATTATTATTATTATTTTGAGACAGGGACTTGCTCTGTCACCCAGGCTGGAGTGCAGTGGTGCCATCACAGCTCACTGCAGCCTTAATCTCCTGGGCTCGGATGATTCTCCCATCTCAGCCTCCTGAGAAGTAGTTGGGACTACAGGTGTGAGCCACCACACTGGACTGATTTTTATATTTTTTGTAGAGATGGGATTTCATTATGCTGCCCAGGCTGGTCTCGAACTCATGGGCTCAAGCAATCTGCCTGCTTTAGCCCTTCAAAGTGCTGGGATTACAGGCATGAGCCACCACACCCAGCCTGTATTATTTTTTACTACTGCATATGAATCTGAAATTATCTCAATAAAATTTTCAATTAAAAATGCAGGCAATACGGTAGTTTAGAAAGTAAATAAGTAAATACTAATAGTCTTCCCTCCATGGCTACACTAGATAATTTCATTCCCTAGAGAGAATGTTAACACTATAATATATATTTTTCCAGACTTTTTTCTATACTTACACATTTTTCTAAACAAAAGTGGGACTGTGCTATTTTTGTATCTCGGTAGCTTATTTCATTCATATAAAAAAAACCAGACATCTTTCCATAGCATTTAGGGTTGCCAGATACAGCAAATAAAAATACAGGATGCCCATTTAAATTTGAAATGGCTGATCTTTTAGCATATCTATGTCCCTAATATGTTGCTATTTTATTTGGTAATACTAATGGGAGTATGCTTACGTAACTCTTTCTAAAAATAATTGCATAATATTCCTCTGTATAATGCTTTGCCTTTGCCTAATAATGAGGGTGCTCTTTAGATCACAGTGTTCATCATCATTCTCATTAATACAGAGAGTCTCTAACATTTCTCTTTTTTTTTTTTTTTTTTTGAGATGGAGTCTCTGTCACCCAGGCTGGAGTATGGTGGCTGCAACCTCCACCTCCCGGGTTCAAGCAATTCTCCTGCCTCAGCCTCCCGAGTAGCTGGGACTACAGGCACACGCCACCATGCCCGGCTAATTTTTTTAGTAGAGATGGGGTTTCACCATGTTGGCCAGGCTGGTCTTTAACTCCTGACCTCATGATCTGCCCACCTCAGCCTCCCAAAGTGCTGGGACTACAGGCGTGAACCACCGGGCAAGACTGAGTCTTGCTGTGTCACTGGGCTGGAGTGCAGTGGTGCAGCCTCGGCTCATTGCAATCTCTGCCTCCCAAGTTCAAGCGTTTCTCCTGCCTCAACCTCCCGAGTAGCGGGGATTACAGGTGCCCACCACCACAGCTGGCTAGTTTTGTATTTTTTTAGTAGAGATGGGAGTTTTACCATGTTGGCTAGGCTGGTCTTGAATTCCTGACCTCGGGTGATTCACCTGCTTCAGCCTCCCAAAGTGCTGGGATTATAGGTGTGAGCCACTAAGCCCAGCCTAAAACTTTTTTTTTTTTTTTGAGTCTTCCTGTGTTGCCCAGGCTAGAGTGCAGTGGTGCCATCTCGGCTCACTGCAACCTCCAACTTCCTAGGTTCAAGCAATTCTCATGCCTCAGCCTCCTGAGTAACTGGGACTACAGGCGTGCACCACCAAGTCTGGCTGATTTTTTGTATTTTAGTAGATAAGGTGTTTCACCATATTGCCCAGGCTGGTCTCGAACTCCTGAGCTCAGGCAATCCACCCGCCTTGGCCTCCCAAAGTGCTAGGATTACAGGCGTGAGCCACTACACCTGGCCAGTACCTTAAACTTTAATTGTTCTAGGCCGGGCGTGGTGGCTCAAGCCTGTAATCCCAGCACTTTGGGAGGCCGAGACGGGCGGATCACGAGGTCAGGAGATCAAGACCATCCTGGCTAACACGGTGAAACCCCGTCTCTACTAAAAATACAAAAAACTAGCCGGGCGAGGTGGCGGGCGCCTGTAGTCCCAGCTACTGGGGAGGCTGAGGCAGGAGAATGGCGTAAACCCGGGAGGCGGAGCTTGCAGTGAGCTGAGATCCGGCCACTGCACTCCAGCCCGGGCAACAGAGCGAGACTCCGTCTTAAAAAAAAAAAAAAAAATTTAGAGACAGGGTCTTGCTCTGTCACCTGGGCTATGGTGCAGTGGCATGATCTTAGCTCACTGCAGCCTTGAACTCCTGGGCTCAAGTAATACTTCCACCTCAGTCTCCTGAATAGCTGGGACCACAGGTGTACACTACCACACCTGGCTAATACCTCATGTTCTTTGGCCTTGGTTTCCTCACCTGTAAAATGGGAATAGAAAGAATTATTTTACAAGATTAGAAATAATGTATTTACAACCCCCTAATCTAGTGTCTAGCAGAGAATGAAAACTTAAGAAATAAATCATTGTTTATTTATAGTAATGTTAAGATTCTATGGTGGGTACTAAGGGATAAACAGAGTTAACATTCCTGAAATTTTTTGTTACTTTTTTTTTGTTTTGAGACAGTATCTCGCTCTGTTGCTCAGGCTGGAGTGCAGTGGTGCCATTTCAGCTTACTGTAACCTCTACCTCCCAGGCTCAAGCAATCCCCCCACCTCAGCCTCCCAAGTAGCTGGGACTACACTACACCTGGCTTGCTTTTCATTTTCATATAATTGTTTTTTGAGGTGAAGTCTTGCTCTGTTGCCCAGGCTGGAGTGCAGTGGCTTGATCTCGGATCACTGCAAACCTCTGCCTCCCCAGTTTAAGCGATTCTCCTGCCTGTGCCTCCCCGGTAGCTGGGATTACAGGCGCACAAGCCACCACACTCTGATAAGTTTTGTATTTTTTTATTCTTTTTTTGAGATGGAGTCTTGCTCTATCGCTAGGCTGGAGTGCAGCGATGCAATCTCGGCTCACGGAAACCTCCGCCTCCAAGGTTCAAGCAATTCTCATGTCTCAGCCTCCTGAGTAGCTGGGATTACAGGCAGGTGCCACCACACCTGGCTAATTTTTGTATTTTTAGTAGAGACGGGGTTTCACCATCTTGGTCAGGGTGGTCGTGAACTCCTGACCTCAGGTGATCCACCCACCTTGGCCTCCCAAAGTGCTGAGATTAACAGGCGTGAGCCACTGCTCCCAGCCTGGACTTTCTCTTATATAACCACTTAACCACAGTTCAGTTATCAAAATTACAAAATTTAACAAATTCCTGAAGTAGTTTCTGAATTCAAATCCCTAAAATATTTTTAATAGTTTTTAAAAGCTGTTTCCTTTTCTGGCAGGACTGTGACCAAAACCCTGATTTTGTGTGGCTTCCCACTTGCCCTTGGATTGGATGTAAAATCTGGGCATGACTTGTAGCCCCGGGCTGGCTAACCTGGAGGCCCACAGAAGGGAAAGGGCATTGTACTGAGAGGTGCCTTCAGAGACTGGACTCCAGCCTTTGTTTCCCGTTCCACGGATGACTCAGCCACACGTGGCACTGAAATTCATGGCATTCCTTCTGCCAATAGAGAAGCACAGCTCTCACCCTGCCTTGGCAGGCCTGGCACACTCCTATGCTGGCCCAGTGTCTGCTCTGACTTTCTCTGAAATGCAAATCCGTTCTTTTCCTGGTCAGCACACCTCCCAGCTCTAGCCTGGCACACAAGGCTCTCCCACTGGGTCCCCTGCTTACCAGCTCTTCCTCTTCTGCCTTCCGCCATCCTGTGCTCCCCCCAACTGGCCTTTCTCCACGGTGACTTGTGTTTTCTTGCCCCCTGCTTCTGCACACCTAGTTTCCCCTGCCTGGGGAATGCTCTTCTTCCCCTGTTAGATTTTTCTATTATTTTCAAGGCCTAGCTCTGGTAGAAAATATTTCAGTCGCTTCCCTCTGAGCTCTAAACAAGATAGCTATCTGCACTTGTATTTAGCACTTTTATGGGGTCCTTCATTAGCGTTAGTCAACTCTAGTATGGATCTGGCTCCTCTGTCTGTGAGCTGCCTTGGGCAGAAACCACGTCTCTTTTCTTCATTTCTCTGGTATTGCCCTGACCAGGGCCTGGCACAGTGTAGACACTGGTGACTGATGAAAGAATGAATAGCACAAATTACCCTGTGAGAGAGGGGCAGGCTTTTGAGTATAGAGATGATGCATGGATGTGCACATAAATCATTCAAAAGACTGTTGTGGGTTTTATTATTGCTGCTAATGGTGTTATTCTTGGTAGAGATGTTACATTCGGACAGGTGCTGTGGCACACGCCTGCAATCCCAGCACTTTGGGAGGCCAAGGTGGGTGGATCACCTGAGGTCAGGAGTTCAAGACCAGCCTGGCTAACGTGGTGAAACTTCATCTCTACTAAAAATACAAAAATTAGCCAGGTGAGGTGGTGTGCGCCTGTAGTTCCAGCTACTTGGGAGGCTGAGGCAGCTAAATCGCTTGAATCCGGGTGGTGGAGGTTGCAATGAGCCAAGATTGTGCCACTGTACTCCAGCCTGGGTGACACAGTGAGACTCCATCTCAAAAAAAAAAAGCCTGTAATCCCAGCCCTTTGAAATGGCCAATATGGTGAAACCCCGTCCCTACTAAAAATACAAAAATTAGCCGGCATGGTGGCACACACCTTTAGTCCCAGCTACTTGGGAGGCTGAGGCAGAAGAATTGTTTGAACTGGGGAGGCGGAGGTTGCGGTGAGCCCACTGCACTCCAGCCTGCGCAACAGAGAGAGACTCCGTCTCAAAAAAAGGAAACAACAACAACAACAACAACAACCAAAGGATGTTACATTCCAAATGGCCTGACCTACCCAGTTAGTGACTCTTTTTTTTTTCTTTTGAGATGGAGTTTTGCTCTTTTTGCCCAGGCTGGAGTGCAATGGTGCAATCTTGGGTCACTGCAACCTCTGCCTCTCGGGTTCCAGCGATTCTCCTGCATCAGCTTCCCAAGTAGCTAGTATTACAGGCATGCGCCACCATGCCTGGTTAATTTTGTAGTTTTAGTAGAGACGGGGTTTCACCATGTTGGTCAGGCTGGTCTTGAACTCCTGACCTCGTGATCTGCCCACCTCAGTCTCCCAAAGTGCTGGGATTACAGGCGTGAGCCCACACAGCAGACCAGTTATCTTGATGCTCTTTTTGTAACTGTTTTAGGATACCATGAACTATGCCCATAATTAGACTGCAAACTTAATTGATAAATGTTGTGTGTGTTCTGACTGCTTCACTGGCTGACTGTTCCTGGTCTCTCTCCCTCTCCTCAGGCCTTCCTATTCCCTGAGACACAACAATGTTGAAATTAAGCCAATTAATAACCCTACAATGGCCTCTAAAGTGTTCAAGTGAAAGGAAGAGTCACACATCTGTCACTTGAAATAAAAAGCTAGAAATGATTAAGCTTAGTGAGGAAGGCATGTCCAAAGCTGATAGGCTGAAAGGGAAGCCTCTTGTGCCAAATAATTAGCCAAATTGTGAATGCAAAGGAAAAGTTCTTGAAGAAAATTAAAAGTGCTACTCCACTGAACACATGAGTGATAAGAATGCGAAACAGCCTTCGCTGATAGGTAGCAGTCTGGATAGAAGATCAAACCAGCCACAAAATTCCTTGAGCCAAAGCCTAATCCAAAGCAAGGCCACGACTCCCCTCAATTCTGTGAAGGCTGATAGAGGTGAGGAAGCTGCAGAAGAAAAGTTGGAAGCTAGCAGAGGTCGGTTCATGAGATTTAAGGAAAGATGCTGTAGACTGGGCCTGCAAGATCCCAGAGCCCTTACGAATTATGCTGAATCTACTCTGCCTGTGCTCTATAAATGGAACAGCAAAGCCTAGATGACAGTATAACTGTTTGTACTATGGTTTACTGAGTATCTTTGTGTTTTTTTTTTCGAGGCAGGGTCTCACTCTGCCACCCATGCTGGAATGCAGTGATGTGATTATAACTCACGGTAACCTCGAACTCTTGGGCTCCAGTGATCCTCCTGCCTTAGCCTCCTGAATAGCTGGTAGTACCAGCATATGCCGCCACATCTGGCTAAGGTTTACTGCATATCTTAAGCCCACTTCTGAGACCTACTTCTAAGAAAAAAAGATTCCTTTCAAAATATTAATGCTCATTGATAATGCCCCTAGTCACGCACGAGCTCTGATGGAGATGTACAAGAAAATGAAGGTTGTTTGGATGTCTGCTAACACAACATCCATTCTGTAGGCCATAGATCAAGGAGTGATTTTGACTGTCAAGTCATTTCATTTAAGAAATATATTTTGTGAGGTTACAGCTGCCATACATAGTGATTTTATGATGGATCTGGGCAAAGTAAACTGGAAGCTTTCTGGAAAGAATTAACTCTTCTAGATGTCATTAAGAACATTCATGGCCAGGCGCGGTGGCTCGTGCCTGTAATCCCAGCACTTTGGGAGACCAAGGTGGGTGGATCACGAGGTCAGGAGATTGAGACCATCCTGGCTAACATGGTGAAACCCTGTCTCTACTAAAAATACAAAAAAATTAGCCAGGCATGGTGGTGGGCACCTGTAGTCCCTACAACTCGGGAGGCTGAGGCAGGAGAATAGTGTGAACCTGGGAGGTGAAGCTTGCAGTGAGCTGAGATCGTTTCACTGCACTCCAGCCTGGGTGACAGAGCAAGACTCCATCTCCAAAAAGAAAAAAAAAAAAAAAGAACATTTATGATTCATGGGAAGAGGTCACCATATCAACATTAACAGGAGTTTGGAAGAAGTTAATTCCAACCCTCATGGATGACTTTGAGGGATTCAAGACTTCACTTGTGGAAGTAACTGCAGATTTGATGGAAACACCAAGATAACTAGAAGTGGAAGTGAAGCCTGAACATGTGACTGAATTGCTGCAATCTCATGATCAAACTTGAATAGATGGGGAGTTTCTTCTTATGGATGAGCAAAGAGAGAGTGGTTTCTGGAGATGGAATCTCCTCTTGGTGAAGATGCTGTGCTCCTTGCTGAAATAACAACAAAGGATTTAGAATATTCCATAAACTTTGTTGATAAGGCAGTGGCAAGCTTTCAGAGAACTAATTTGGAAGGAAGTTCTACTGTGGATAAAATGGTATCACAGAGCATCACATGCTACAGAGAAATCTTTCATGAAAGGAAGTGTCCATCGATGTAGCATTGTTGTTTTATTTTAGGAAACTGCCACAGCCATCCCAATGTTTAGCGACCACCACCCTGATCACTCAGCAGCATGGAGGCAAGACCCTCCACCAGCAAAAAGATTATGATTTGCTGAAGATTCAGATGACCATGTTTAATGACGTTTAGCCTAAAGCTGCCTCCTTATGCATTTTAATTTCAGCCTAAAAAATTCCTTCCTTCCTTCCTTCCTTCCTTCCTTCCTCCCTCCCTCTCTCCCTCCCTCTTTCCCTCCCTCCCTCTCTCCTTCCCTCTTTCCCTCCCTCCCTCTTTCCCTCCCACCCTCTTTCTCTCTTTCTTTCTGACGGAGTCTTGCTTTGTTGCCCAGCCTGGAGTGTGGTGGCACCATCTCTGCTCACTGCAACCTCTGTCTCCCGGGTTCAAGAGATTCTCCTGCCTCTACCTCCTGAGTAGCTGGGATTACAGGCATGCACCACCACGCCCGGCTAATTTTTTGGATTTTTAGTAGAGATAGGGTTTCATCATGTTGGTCAGGCTGGTCTCAAACTCCTGACCCCAAATGATCTGCCCCCCTCGGCCTCCCAAAGTGCTGGGATTACAGGCGTGAGCCTTTGCACCCGGCCTAACATTTTCTCCACACATAGTGAATTGTGTAAAGAGACTGTAACCTTTCTTGTAAGGAGTAGCGAGTCTCAATCACAGCAGTGGATTTTTGGCCAATCACAGGTGGCCAACTGTTTAAACAGTGCTCAAAATAGTCAGAGGTTGAGTTGCAGCCAATCCAGCTGTTTCCATACTCGACTGCCATTTCTGTAAGTCATTTTCCTTTTTCCATAAATGTTATTTGAAGATACGGCAGCCCGAGTCACTCTGAACCTATTTTGGTTCCAGGGATGGCTGGATTCTGGACTCATTCTTTGGTCAGTTCAACTCTGTAAAGTTTAATTTGTCTAAAGATTTTCCGGGCCGGCTATAGTGGCTCACACCTGTAATCCCAGCACTTTGGGAAGCCGAGGCGGGAGGATCGCTTGAGGCCAGGAGTTTGAGACCAGCCTGGCCAACATAGCGAGATCCCATCTCTACCCACAAATAATTTAGCCAGGCGTGGTGGCGCGTGTCTGTAATCTCAGTTATCGGAGTTCTTATTCCTGGTGGCAACACATTTTGGAGAGGGGGAGGTATTTCTGTCTTTGCTGGGTGGAAGAACGGCCAGTGGGCAAGGGAGAACGAAACTGAGAGGGAACATCAATTTTAGGAAGAGAACGTAAGAAAGTTGGGTTATGTGGAGACTTGACATATCCAGGCCACACGGAAAATCATCACGTGCCCTCCGGGACAAGACCAAGGCCTCAAGTCCGGGGCAAGACCAAGGCCTCAAGTCACCCCTCGCAGCCCAGTGGACCTCCCGGCTACCCCTTTCAGGGCTCCACAGCTAACCCGTACCGTTACCCCGGTGAGAACCTCCCCGCACTGTGCGCGCCCCCGCCTGCCGTGCGCGTCCGCTTCCCTGGGATCCGGTGCCGCGCGCGCCCCGGCCGGGCCCCGCCCCGCCCCTTCCGGCCCGGGAGATTTGATTCCCTTGGCGGGCGGAAGCGGCCACAACCTGGCGATCGAAAAGATTCCTAGGAACGCTGCACCAGCCGCTTCTGTCAGGACAGCGAGCCCCTGTCCTTCTGTCGGGCGCCGCCCCGCCGTGCCCTCCGCCCCTCAGGTCAGTTTTCCCGCCTGCCCGCCAAAGTCGCAGGTGAGGGCTGGAGTCTGGGCTGTGCGGGGCCCAGCGGCCCAAGCCCAGTTTGCTCCTGGCTCTCGGGAGACTGGAGGATTTCATCGGAGCCCCGCGCTTTACCAGCCCTGTTCCCTGGATAAGATATTTAACCTTTCCGACCCGCGTTTTTCTCCTCCGTAAGTGGGATAATGACCGTGTCTACTTAACAGGGTTATTGAAGTGTTCAGGCCAAGCGTTTGCCACCTAGGAGGCTGCGATAGATGTGAATTCCCATTTCCAGTTTCCGTGACTGTTCTCCGCTAAAAAAGTTCACAGAACAGTTTCGAGTTTTTTCTGTTTGTACAACTCAGTTTCCTGGGGCAGTCCAGTAAAAAAGGAGATGTGTTATCGCTACCTTTTCAGAGTCTAAATCCATCCTCTCCTATCATCTCCCCAAAGTAGTGGCTTCAGAGGCGCACACTAAAAGGGGAATTTTTTTCTTTTTCTTCGAGATAGAGTTTAACTCTTGTTGTCCAGGCTGGAGTGCAATGGCACGATCTCGGCTCACCGCAACCTCCGCCTCTCGGGTTCAAGCGATTCTCCTGCCTCAGCCTTCCGAGTAGCCGGGATTACAGGCATGCGCCACCACGCCCTGCTCATTTTTGTAGTTTTAGTAGAGACGGGGTTTCACCACGTTGACCACGCTGGTCTCCAACTCGTGTCCTCAGGTGATTCGCCCACCTTGGCCTCCCAAAGTGCTGGGATTACAGGCGTGAACCACCGCGCCGGGCCTAAAAGGGGAATTTGCACCGAATGCTGTATCAGTAATAGGAGCAGCAGGGTTGCTCCCACCAAGAAACCTGGTGTAGGGTTGAGGGAGCTGGAAGGGGTAGACTCAGGAAAGGCTGCCCAAGAGAGGGATTAGGCCCCTAGTACTTAGGGCGAGTAATTACCTTTGGTATTTCTCCTTCGTTAGTGGAATGAGGTATCAAGAGCCTGGATTGTTGCTTAGAGGCCAGTGTTCCTAACTTTGGTTTATATTTTGGTTTCTGTTTCCCATGGAGTCTGGGAGAAATTAGAAAATCAGAAAAGTCAGAAAAGCCCTTACTGGGCCTTCGTGGGCTTGTTTCGCCGGAGGGTCTGCCCTTTCTGTGTAACTACTGTGGACCAACTAGATGGGCAAATCCATCCCAATGAGTGCCTCATTGTTGGTGCTCCCAGAAGCCTTTGCAAGGGAGCAGGGCAGGATGCTAATTAAATGTGTTGCAAGGCCACATTATAAACCATTCTGAGCCCGGCGTGGTGGCTCACGCCTGTAATCCCAGCACTT
>NW_012114944.1:897616-898299 GCF_000951035.1 Colobus angolensis palliatus
TGACACTCTTAAATCCCTAATCTGGGAAGTGAATTCCAACATCTTACAAATTGCTTTCTCTTTCTGAGTGACAATTTGAAATAGTCCAGTCCTTTGCATGGAATGTAGACATGTGCATTCAGATTTATAGTCCAGTGTTTCTCCATTTCCATTCTCCTGCTCTTTTTCTTCTCCTGTGTCAGGATTCCAGAGATTTCTGAGACTTAGGTTGACCTCTGTACTTTTACTGTTTTTATTGCCTTTTGGAATTTTTTAGTCCTATGGTTCCTGTTTGTTTTTAGGCTGAGGTTCCAGTTTATCCCCACATTTGCCCCACTGACAAATGCCCTTTAAAATATTTCTGAATTAGTGTTGCTATTTAAAGTATTTAATCCTGTGCCTTCAGGTGCCCAGTGAGAATAAATTTGTCCTCTTTGGTATCTCTTTGCCATGAGTAACTTTTTCTACTCCAGTGGAAGCAGAATGTTTGATTGCTATCAACAGTTTTCCCTGAGCACTGGGACCTGACCTTGCTGCTTCTAATGTTTGCCTACCCTGTTCGTGCAGATTTCGTTAGGTTAAATTTTCAACCTACTTACTAAGTTGGGTCTAACGTGATCTCTTCCTAGGAAATGGCTTAATATTATTTATTTTATCAGAATGTCTTTTTGCATTTTTTTTTTTGTTGTTGAGACGGAGTCTCA
>NW_012114944.1:900086-906080 GCF_000951035.1 Colobus angolensis palliatus
GCCTCCCAAAGTGCTGAGATTACAGGCGTGAGCCATTGCGCCCGGCCTAGTTTTTAATTTTTAATTTTTATTATATTTATTTATTTATTTGAGACACAGTTTAGCTCGTTACCCAGGCTGGGGTGCAATGGCGCGATCTTGGCTCACCGCAACCTCTGCCTCCCGGGTTCGAGTGATTTTCCTGCCTCAGCCTCCCTAGTAGCTGGGATTACAGGCATGGGCCACCACACCTGGCTAATTTTTTATATTTTTAGTAGAGATGGGGTTTCTCCATGTTGGTCAGGTTGGTCTTGAACTCCTGACCTCAGGTGATCTGCCCGTCTCAGCCTCCCAAAGTGCTGGGATTACAGACACGAGCCACCATGCCCAGCTATCTTTATGCTTCTTCCTTTTGCCACTCCTAGCTGTAAGTTTGGTATGGGTAAGACCTTAGCTATCTATGTTTTCAACATTTCATAGATTTGTCTTTTACTTTTAAGTCTTTACAACTATTATTGATTTTGTATGGTGTGAGATAGAGATCCCATGTTTTTTTTTCCTTCGCCTAACCAATTGTCCCAGCTCCAGATCTGCATTTCCATCACCTGTTACCTCTAAAAGCAGTTTCAGTTCAGTACCTGTCAACTTTTACTTCCTCTAGGATCTTTGCACCTAAATTCCCTCTTTCTGGAATATTCTCCCTCTAATTCTTTGTGGGCTATGACCATTAAGGCCTACAGACCAAAGACCACATCTGTAGTAAAAATCATTAGATGTGTTTAGCTTGCTGCAGCAAGAGAAACCATACTCTTGAGAATTTTGGGTAGTCTCAGAGTGAGTTGAAAGGGGCAGAATGAGGGAATAATGAGGTGGGGCTGAGGATGTCATTGAAGAGAATGAAGTCAGCCAAATAAAGGATCTTTATTTTAACAGCCTTGAATGGAAACATTGTTTACATGGTCATGTTCAGATTCTTTTGAAACCATTGTTCAAGTTTTGATAGGAATATCACAGTCTGATTACTGGCAGGGCTGATTTTCTCAATTCTCATCCTTTGAATTAGAGCTTGGCTTAAATGTTACTTTCTCAGAAACCACTATTGCTTATTTTTATTTCAGTATTTATTATAGATAATAATAATAATAATAATTATTATTTTTGGAGACAGAGTCTTGCTTTGTTGCCCAGGCTGGAGTGCAATGGTGTGATCTTGGCTCACTGCAAACTCTGCCTCCCGGGTTCAAGCAATTCTCCTGCCTCAACCTCCCGAGTAGCTGGGATTGCAGGCGCACACCACAAGGCCTGGCTAATTTTTGTATTTTTTAGTAGAAACCGGGTTTTAATATGTTGGCCAGATTGGTCTTGAACTCCTGACTTCGGGATCCGCCCACTCCGGCCTCCCGAAGTGCTGGGATTATAGGCGTGAGCCTCCGCACCTGGCCTATAAATTATAATTGTTAATTTGTTGTCTACTTATTTGCCTTTTGTCTTCTCCACTAGAATATGCACTCCATGAGGGCAGAATCACATTTCTTCTCCATTACAACCCTAGTGCCAAGGGCAGGTTTGGCATATCATAGGTGCTCAGTAAACATCTGTATGAATAAATGAATGAATAAAAGCAAATTCAAGAGTTTTCTAGGACTGCATTTGCAGTTCTTCCAGACACACTGCTGATCTCTAAAAGTTAACCAAGAGGATATTTTCCACAAGTAAGACAGAGATGGTATGAGTGTGACTTTGTTTATTAATGTGCATAACAAGGCCCTACTCATGTCTATGGTTTTTTAAAAAATAAATTACTTGATTTTAAAACTCAGGGAGACAAAATCAGTAAGATCTACCTAAGTTTTTTTACAACTAATTTTTATATATTATTTGATGTATACTTAACTGTATATATAACCAACATAAGTTGTGAAGCATGGCCGGGCGCGGTGGCTCAAGCCTGTAATCCCAGCACTTTGGGAGGCCGAGACGGGCGGATCACGAGGTCAGGAGATCGAGACCATCCTGGCTAACACGGTGAAACCCCATCTCTACTAAAAATACAAAAAAAAAAACTAGCCGGGCGAGGTGGCGGGCGCCTGTAGTCCCAGCTACTCCGGAGGCTGAGGCAGGAGAATGGCGTAAACCCAGGAGGCGGAGCTTGCAGTGAGCTGAGATCTGGCCACTGCACTCCAGTCCGGGCGACAGAGCGAGACTCCGCCTCAAAAAAAAAAAAAAAAAAAAAGTTGTGAAGCATAATGATAAAATACATCATATTCATATTAAAATTATGTATGACTGGGTTCTTAATTTGGGTTTTCCTGATAATACTGATAATTTTTTCATGTTTTTTTTTTTTTGAGAGAGAGTCTTGCTCTGTCACCCAGGCTGGAGTGCAGTGGTGTGATCTTGGCTCACTGCAACCTCTGCCTCCTGGGCTCAATTGATTCTCCTGCCTCAATCTCCCGAGTAGCTGAGACTGCAGATGCGTGCCACCATGCCTGGCTAATTTTTTGTAGTTTTAGTAGAGATGGGGTTTCACCATGTTAGCCAGGATGGTCTTCTTTTCCGGACCTTGTGATCTACCCACCTCGGCCTCCCGAAGTGCTGGGATTACAGGTGTGAGCCACTTTGCCCGGGCTTTTTTTTTTTGAGATGGAGTTTTACTCTTGTTGCCCAGGCTGGAGTGCAATGGCGTGATCTCAGCTTACTGCAACCTCTGCCTCCCAGGTTCTAGCGATTCTCCTGCCTCAGCCTCCCAAGTAGCTAGGATTATAGGCTCCTGCCACCATACCCGGCTAATTTTTGTATTTTTAGTAGAGACAGGTTTCGCCATGTTGGCCAGGCTGGTCTCGAACCCTGAGCTCAGGTAATCTACCTGCCTCAGCCTCCCAAAGTGCTGGGATTAGAGGTGTGAGCCACCTCGCCCAGCTTCATGTCTTTTTTTTTTTTAATTATTTTTTCTTCAGGCAGCCTCCCAAGCCGGAGTAGGCTCAGAGACTCCCTTTTTCATGTTTTTATTGGCCATTTGTGTTTCTTTGAGAAATTTTTTTTTTTTTTGAGACAAAGTCTCGCTCTTTTGCCCAGGCTACGATCTCGGCTCACTGCAACCTCCACCTCCTGGGTTCAAGTGATTCTCCTGTGTCAGCCTCCCAAGTAGCTGGGATTACAGGTGAACGCCACCACGCCTGGCTAATTTTTTGTATCTTTGGTAGAGATGGGGTTTCACCATGTTGGCCAGGCTGGTCTCGAACTCATGACCTCGTGATCTGCCCGCCTCGGCCTCTCAAAGTGCTGGGATTACAGGCGTGAGCCACCATGCCTGGCCGAGAAAAGTTTTTTGTATCATTTGCTTATTTTGCTGTTGAGTTTTTCTTACTGTTTTGTCAGAGTTTATTTTCTGTGTACATCCACTATTATATTTGTTGCAAGTATCTTCTCACATTTATGATTTTCTTTTTTTGATGGTGTCTTTGTATGTATAGAAGAACTTATTTTTATTTTTATTCTTTAATTAGAGACATGGTCTTGCTATGTTGCCCACTCTGGCCTCGAACTCCTGTGCTCAAGCAATCCTCCCTAGTGGCTGACAACACATGCGCCACTGTGCCCAGCTGAAGTTCTTAATTTTAATGTTGTTTAATATATTACTTGTTTTCATTATTATTGGTACTTTATTTAAGTGATCCTCTCCTATCCTGAAATAATGACAGTATTCTTTAAAAAGTTTGAAAGGTTTATGTTTCATATTTTTTAAGTCTTTATCTGGAATTCCTTTTTTTTTTTTTTTGAGATGGAGTCTCGCTCTGTCACCCAGGCTGGAGTGCAGTGGCCGGATCTCAACTCAGCTCACTGCAAGCTCCGCCTCCCGGGTTCACGCCATTCTCCTGCCTCAGCCTCCCGAGTAGCTGGGACTACAGGCGCCCGCCACCTCGCCCGGCTAGTTTTTTGTATTTTTTAGTAGAGACGGGGTTTCACCGTGTTAGCCAGGATGGTCTCGATCTCCTGACCTCATGATCTGCCCGTCTCGGCCTCCCAAAGTGCTGGGATTACAGACTTGAGCCGCCGCGCCCGGCCGGAATTCATTTTTATATATGGTGTGAGACAGGAATCCTTTTTTTCATATGGCCAATAATCAGTTTTTTCAGTATCGTGTATATGCATAAGACTTATTTAGATTTGCAGTTATAAGAATGGAGGAGATGATCCAGTATTACTTCCTTTATTGATTATGTACTCTCTGTCTTCTAGGTTCTTTTTCTAATTCTAAATAAACTTGCAAGAGGACTATGAAAGATTATGATGAACTTCTCAAATATTATGAATTACATGAAACTATTGGGACAGGTAATTATTATTTCTTTTGGAGGTAGTGGATAGATCAACTATTTGAGAGTATAGATTATTTGGGTAGACATGAGGTTTTTCGTCTAACCCATCCAGTTTTAAAATTCTTCTACCTACTTCAGTAAGAAAAAGTGGAGCAAGCAGAGAGGAGAATAGTAGGAGAGGCCTTGTAGGTTATTGCAAGAACTTTTATTTTATTCTAAATAAAAAATTTATTCTAAATATTTCTTTTATTTCTTGACTTTTATTCTAAATAAAAGTCATTGGAGAGTTTTGAGTTAAGGGGTAATCTGACTTTTGTTTTTACAGAGTTGCTGTGGCTGCTTGGTAGGTAAGAGGTTGGGTGAAGAAGGGCAAGAGCAGAGTCAGGGAGATGTTAGCAGGCTATTGCAATAATTCAGGTGTTGATGCTAGAGATGGTGGTGGTGTGGATAAGCATGATGTAGTAAAAGCAGTGAAAGGGGTGGGATTCTATATACTTTACACACACCCATATATACACACCTATGTGTGTGTGTTTTTATTGAGGTATAACATATAGTAAAATATGCAAAGTGCAATAATCTCAGTAGAGTTTTACACATATATATGTATACATACACCCATATATTCCCTGTGTGGATCAAGACATAGACCGTTTCCAGGGAGTACCTGCCTACTTTCCCCCAAGGTAACCATTGATATATTTTGAAGACAGAGCCAGTGGAATTTATTGATGGGTTGGAGTGCTAGAGAAAGAAAAGGGCTAAGGATGGTTCCAGGGTTTTTGGCCTGAGCACCAGGGAAAATGGAGTTGCCCTTTGTTGAAAGGAAGAAGACCATGGGAGAGACTACTAGGAAGTTCTTTTTGGAGATTTCTTTTAGCTGCCTGAGTGGAGACATTTATCCAGCTTTTGATGCAGTTTTGAAAAATAATTGCTTATCTTCAAAGTTTTAAAACTGAGTGGAATTTTCACATAATTTGTCTTTGGCCTCAGTAACTTTATATTGTGTTCTAGCAGTGTTAACTATAAAGGAAATTTAATTGCAGTGTTAATCATAAAGCAAATTTCTAAAGTGAGTTCTGTTTTTTTTTTTTATTACAAAGTTAGAGATACACTTTCATGGTAAAAACAAACAAACAAAAAAAAACCTTTAGCTAGACATTGGATAACAAGAAGCAATGGGAAAAAAATGCCACAAACTTCTAGGAACATTTGGCTTGATAGAGTCTTTTAAAATTATTATTTATAAAAAGGTGTTTGTGCCTGAGTCCTTGCTTATGCTTTCATAATACATTTTCCTATTTAGGTGGCTTTGCAAAGGTCAAACTTGCCTGCCATATCCTTACTGGAGAGATGGTAGCTATAAAAATCATGGATAAAAACACACTAGGGGTAAGTTTAAATTTGTTTTAAAAATAGTCTACCTATAGATCAGTTTTGTGAATTAAAACCTGAATTGTTCTAATGTTCTAGTTACTGCTCTTAGAATAATATTTTTATAGCTTTTAAAAAAACATATAGGCCGGGCGCGGTGGCTCAAGCCTGTAATCCCAGCACTTTGGGAGGCCGAGATGGGTGGATCACGAGGTCAGGAGATCGAAACCATCCTGGCTAACACGGTGAAACCTTGTCTCTACTAAAAAATATGAAAAACTAGCCAGGCGAGGTGGCGGGTGCCTGTAGTCCCAGCTACTCG
>NW_012114944.1:906485-908728 GCF_000951035.1 Colobus angolensis palliatus
AGTAGAGACGGGGTTTCACCGTGTTAGCCAGGATGGTCTTGATCTCCTGACCTTGTGATCCGCCTGTCTCAGTCTCCCAAAGTGCTAGGATTACAGATGTGAGCCACTGTGCCTGGCCCCATCTTTATTTTCTTATGATACTTTTACTAAATATAAATATATGAATCATTTTTGTAGTGTAGATAGGTGGACAGATAAGTATTATGTCCTAGCTTTTTTTTTTTTTTTTGACAGAGTCTCACTTTGTCGCCCAGACTGGAGTGCAGTTGCACAATCACAACTCACTGCAGCCTGTACCTGCTGGGCTTAAGTGATCCTCCCACCTCAGCCTCCAAGGTCTCACTCTGTTGCCCAGGCTGGTCTCAAACTCCTGACCTCAGGCAATCCACCCACCTTGGCCTCTCAAAGTTCTGGGATTACAGGTGTGAGCCACCCTGCCTGGCTCTCTTTGACTTATTTATGTGTTAATCAGAACTTATATCCTTAACAATTAAAAAAGTAGGTAACAATTGATATTAAGCCCTATCTCATTCCAACAATAAAAACATCAAAACAAAATTTTTTTTAGACAGGATCTTGCTCTGTTGCTCAGGCTAGAGTGCAGTGGTGCAATCACAGCTCACTGCAGCCTTAACCTCCTGGGCTCAAGGGATCCTCCCACCACCACCTCCTGAGTAGCTGGGACTATAGGCATGCATAACCACACCTGGCTAAATTTTTTTTATTTTTTGTAGAGACAAGTCTTGCCATATTGCCCAGGCTAGTCTCGAACTCCTGGCCTCAAGCAATCCTCTGGCCTCAGCTTCCCAAAGTGCTGGAATTACAGGGATGAGCCACCACATCCAACCAAAAATTATTTTTTATGTTTGATAATTAAGAACATTTACAAAATGTTAGGCTGGGAGCAGTGGCTCACACCTGTAATCCCAGCACTTTGGGAGGCCAAGGTGGGTGGATCACTTGAGGTCAGGAGTTCGAGACCAGCCTGGCCAACATGATGAATCCCGTCTCTACTTAAAATACAAAAATTAGCTGGATGTGGTGGCACACACCTGTAGTCCCAGCTACTTGGGTGGCTGAGGCAGGAGAATCACTTGAACCCAGGAGGCAGAGATTGTAGTGAGCTGAGATGGTGCCACTGCACTCCAGCCTGGTGACAGAGCGAGACTCCATCTCAAAAAAAAAAAAAAAAAAAACAAAGAATGGTAGGAAGAATTAGAAAAAAAAGATGACTCAAGGTGACTTCAAACACTGGAAGGGGTATAGAAGCCCTAGAAAAACACCAAAAGAAATAGGCTTTATCTCAATATAAAAATAACTTTTTATACATTGTAGCCAACACCACAAATTGAATGGGCTGCTTTAGGAGGTAACAAGGGTGTAGAGAAGGGTGAATGCCCTTCTCTACAAAAAATACAAAAAGTTTAGCTGGACATGGTGGTACACATCTGTAGTCCCAGCTACTTGGGGGCGCTGAGGTGGGAAGATCACTTGAGTCTGGCACGTTGTGGTGCAGTGAGCCGAGATGGTGCCACTGTACTCCAGACTGGGCAACAGAACAAGACCCTGTCTCCAGAAAAAAAAAAAAAAAAGTCAAAGAGAATGTAAGTAGTTTTGTTATAGCAATGTCATTAAATTCTTTGAATTTCTTCCTAAATATATGCTAAAATCATACAGTGACCAGTATAAGAAATTATTTTTAATTATCTGTCAGTGGACAATTCAGGCTTTCCTTCAGTTTTTTTGTTTTATTCAGTTTTTTATTTTCTATTTATTAATCTAAGAAAAAAGCATTAAAACCATTTTTCTTGAGTATTTAAACATGAGTATCAATAAGATTAAGCAGTTTAAATTTCAGTTATAACTTTAGTGTGACTTTAACACTTCAAATACTTAAATAGCAAACAAAATGTTAAATAACACAAAATGTGTTATCACACTGATGCTCAAAACTTATTCTAAAGTGTCAGTATGACATTCATGATTTCTAAACTTGTTTTTATATTTTCTGTTTGTTATTATGCTTATTTTAGTTATTTCCTAGGATTTTAATAGTATTTGATTACTTCCATGGTTTTATTTATTTTTATTTTTATTTATTTATTTATTTTGAGATGGAGACTGGCTCTGTCATCCAGGCTGGAGTGCAGTGGCGCGATCTTGGTTCACTGCAAGCTCCGCCTCCCAGGTTCATGCCATTCTCCTGCCTCAGCCTCCCGAGTATCTGGGACTACAGGCGCCCG
>NW_012114944.1:909948-911177 GCF_000951035.1 Colobus angolensis palliatus
TTTTTTTTTTTTTGAGACGGAGTTTCGCTCTTGTTGCCCAGGCTGGAGTGCAATGGCACGATCTCAGCTCACTTGCAGCCTCCCAGGTTCAAGCAGTTCTCCTGCCTCAGCCTCCTGAGTAGCTGGGATTACAGCCATGCGGCACCACGCCTGGCTAATTTTATATTTTTAGTAGAGATGGGGTTGGTCAGGCTGGTCTCAAACTCCCAACCTCAGGTGGTCTGCCCACCTCAGCCTCCCAGAGTGCTGGGATTATAGGCGTGAGCCACCGTGCCTGGCCTAAGTCCCTTTTTATAATGAAGTTTTACTTTTTACTTGCTGATATCTCTAAGCTTCTGTCCTTTAAAGTTTTTTCAGCTTGGCTTATCTTCGTCTCCCCACCCAAGTTTTTATTTTGAAAGTTTCAAGACCTCAGAAAAGATAGGAGACTGAGACAGTGAATACCCATATACCTTTCACCAAAGTTCACTGGTTTTTTGCTCAGCATACTTCTTAAACGGTGTTGCTGAGGCTGAAAGTGGTAGCTTAGGCATGATAACTGAGTAGTGTTTCTGTCATTTTCCTTGTTTGGAATGCTAACCTAAGAGGTCTGAGATTGTTTCCTGGATGTTGTACTGTTGACCCACATTGAACCTGTCTTTCATAAAATCTCCAATGCCCATTTTATGTACATGCAAATACATTTTGCTATATTTTTCTGTAGTGTTGAACAATTTTTGGGGGGCTTTTTGATAGCTTTTGTTACTTAGTATTAAAGCTGGTCGTATTAGAGCTTGAAATACCACCAGAATAAGTTTATTGCTCATTCCATATGATGTTTTGTCACAGAGTGATTTGCCCCGAATCAAAACGGAGATTGAAGCCTTGAAGAATCTGAGACATCAGCATATATGTCAACTCTACCATGTGCTAGAGACAGCCAACAAAATATTCATGGTTCTTGAGGTTAGTAGTATGTTCTAGATACCTAAAAACATTTGGTGACTTTATCCGTAGTAAAAGACAAAAGTACATTTCACCTCAAAGATTAGAATAGATTTTAAGCGACTTACCTGTTTTGTTCCATTTGTAACAATTTAGATCAAGTAGATGTATATAATAAATTGGAGATTCAGTGTAAATGTCATCTTTCTAATACACCCCTAATGGGGTAGTATGGTTTATTAGATAGAATATGTTAGAATTTTCTCCTAGAGGGAAGGACTCATTCTAGTTTTTTTTTTTTTTTT
>NW_012114944.1:911396-913509 GCF_000951035.1 Colobus angolensis palliatus
CCACCACGCTCGGCTAATTTTTTACATTTTTAGTAGAGATGGGGTTTCACCATGTTAGCCAGGATGGTCTTGATCTCCTGACCTTGCCCGCCTCAGCCTCCCAGAGTGCTGGGATTACAGGCGTGAGCCACCGCGCCCGGCCTCATTGTAGTTTTATATGGTATATTAATTTCCTAGGACTGTTGGAACAAATTACTACAGACTTGGTGGCTTAAAGCAACAGAAACTCATTGTCTCACAGTTCTGGAGGTTTGAAGTCTGAAATTAAATGTGGGCAAGGCTGGTTCCTTCTGGAGGTTCTGAGGGGGAATCTGTTTACTGCCTCTTTGTTAGTTTTTGGTAGTTGCTGGCAGTCCTTGGCACTCCTTGGTTTATAGATGCACCACTCCCATCTTGGCCTCCGTCTTCAAATGGTGTTTTCCTCTCTGTGTGGCTCTGTCTTGTCTCTTTCCAAATGTCTCTCTTCCTTTTTTTTTTTTTTGAGACGGAGTCTCGCTCTATCGCCCAGGCTGGAGTGTAGTGGCCGGATCTCAGCTCACTGCAAGCTCCGCCTCCCGGGTTTACGCCATTCTCCTGCCTCAGCCTCCTGAGTAGGTGGGCCTACAGGCGCCTGCCACCTCGCCCGGCTAGTTTTTTGTATTTTTTAGTAGAGACGGGGTTTCACGGTGTTAGCCAGGATGGTCTCGATCTCCTGACCTCGTGATCCACCCGTCTTGGCCTCCCAAAGTGCTGGGATTACAGGCTTGAGCCACCGCGCCCTGCCCCAAATGTCTCCTTAAAAGGACCCAAGGATTAGGCTTACGCTGATCCAGTGACAGTTCAACCCACAGCGCTGGGTAGCTTCCAGTGTCTGTTATGTAAACCAAGCAATTTCAAGTTTTAACTTGCCCTTTTTGTCTTGAAAGATATCTTTAGAACTTGTATTATTCAACTTGTTTAGTTTTTGTTAGTCTCAGCCAAATAATATGTAATTTGCACATGATTTTCACAGGTTAGTACTGTTTTAAAAGCATGTTTTAAAAATTGTAATTTTGGCCAGGTTCTCTCATGCCTATAATCCCAGCACTTTGGGAGGCTGAAGTGGGAGGATCATTTGAAACCAGTGGTTTAAAACCAGCCTCAGTAACATAGCAAGACCCTGTCTCTACGTACAAGAAAAAAAAAAAAGCTGGGTGTGATGGCGTGTGGTGCGCATCTGTCATTCCAGCTCCTCAGGCGGCTGAGGCGGGAGAATTGCTTGAGTCCAGGAGTTTGAGGCTGCAGTGAGCCATGATAATGACACTGTACTCCAGCCTGTGACAGAGCAAAACCCTGTCTCTAAAAAATAAAAACAAAAAAATTACAACATTGAATGTTTTGGATCTAGAACTATTTTCCGCCGTTACTACACTGTAGATCTATCTACATGGTCCACAATGGTAATTTTAAAACCTCTTTATATTTTTAGCTGATCCCTTTGTTCAAATAAAATTCTTAGGGCCAGGCGCAGGGGCTCATGCCTGTAACTCCAGCTGTTTGGGAGGCCAAGGCTGGTGGATCACTTGAGGCCAGGAGTTCGAGACTATCCTGGGCAACATGGGAAAACTTCATTTCTACAAAAAATACAAAAACTTAGCCAGTTGTGGTGGTGCATGCCTGTAGTCCCAGCTACCTGGGAGGCTGAGGTAGGAGGATTGCTTGAGCCTGGGAGGCAGAGCTTGCAGTGAGCTGAGATGGTGCCACTGCACTCCAGCCTGGGTGGCAGAGCGAGACTCTGTCTGTAAAAAGAAAAAAAATTGTTAAACAAAATCTCCCAAGCATCCATGAACCTAGGAGAAAATTTAAAGATACAAGAGAGTGGCTAGGTGCAGTGTCTTGTGCCTGTAATCCCAGCACTTTGGGAGGCCAAGGTGGGAAGATCACTTGAGCTAAGGAGTTTGGGACCAGCTTGAGCAACATAGTGAGACCTTGTTTCTACTTAAAAAAAAGAAAAAAAGGCCGGGCGCGGTGGCTCAAGCCTGTAATCCCAGCACTTTGGGAAGCCGAGACGGGCGGATCACGAGGTCAGGAGATCGAGACCATCCTGGCTAACACGGTGAAACCCCGTCTCTACTAAAAAATACAAAAAACTAGC
>NW_012114944.1:914149-915215 GCF_000951035.1 Colobus angolensis palliatus
CCACCGCGCCCGGCCCATTTTCTTTTTCTTTTTTCTCTTTTTTTTTTTTTCTTGAGATGGAGTCTCACACTGTCTTGAAGGCTGGAGTGCAATGGGGTGTGACCTTGGCTAACTACAACCTCCGCCTCCTGGGTTCAAGTGATTTTCCTGCCCCAGCCTCCTGAGTAACTGGGATTATAGGCATGTGCCACCACCTCTGGTTAATTTTTGTATTGTTTAGTAGAGACGGAGTTTCACCATGTTGGCCAGGCTGGTCTCAAACTTCTGACCTCAGGCAATTTGCCCACTTCAGCCTCCCAGAGTGAGCCACCGCTCCTGACCTTCAAATTTTCTTTTCTCTGAGCCATTCATGTATTTTTCTTGTGTCTCTTGTAGATACCTACATATATTTCATACGTATGTGTATTTTATATGTGGGGGTGTGTGTGTGTGTGTAGCTTATTGGTTTCTGTCACACAAATGGTCACAAATTATTACTTTGCACCTTGTTTTTTTTCCCATGTAACAATTGATCTTAGAGACCATCTGAGCACATTCAGATATTTCAGACATTTTTATTTCTCTTTATTTTGTATTTCTTTATTTGAAAATATGAAGTAGGCTGTTTTCTTTTTGTAAAACTTATTGGATAACATTAAAAAAATTTCCTATTGAGGTGTAATTTAGATATAATAAAATGTGCACATTAGGTATGCAGTTTGACAAATGTATATACCCATGTACCTCCCACCCCAAAGTGTAAAACATCTCTTATCACCTCAGAAAGTTTTCTCCAGCCCTTTTGAAGTTTTCCCTGTAACCATAGCCACCCTGCCCTTACCAGCAACTACTCGTCTGATTTCTATCACTGCAGATTAGTTTAATCTGTTGTAGAATGTGATGTAAATGACTCATACAGTATTCTTTTGCTTATTTTTTTGTTGGGCTTCTTTTGCTCAGCATAATGCTTTCGCAAGCCACTATATCAATCTGTAGTCTTTTATTAACTTAGTACCGGACATTGTTTCATAGCAGTTTGTAAAGAGCTTCCTTTTTTTTTTTGAGACGGAGTGTTGCTCTGTCGCCC
>NW_012114944.1:915558-924638 GCF_000951035.1 Colobus angolensis palliatus
TTTTTTTTTTTTTTTTTTAATTACTGCCTAGAATTCCATTCCGTGTTATAGTTTATATAGTGTCAACATTTAGGTCTGAATGCTGGTGTTCCCCACAAATTCGTATGTTGAAACTTAATCCCCAGTGTTAAGAGGTGGGGCCCTTTAAGGAGGTGATTAGGTCATGAGGGCAGAGCTCTTATGAATGGGATTAGTGCCCTTATACAAGAGGCTTTAAGGAGCCTGTTTGCTCCCTTCTGCCACATGAGGATACATAGCGCATGCCAACTGTGAGCAACAGAACCTCACTAGACACTGGATCTACTGGCACCTTGATGTTAGACTTCCCAGCCTCCAGAACTGTGAGCGATACATTTATCTTGTTTATAAATTACTCAGTGTAAGGTATTTTGTTATAGCAGCCCAAATGGACTAAGACAGTTGTTTCTAGTCTTTTGCTTTTACAAACACTGCTGCTGCAGTAAATGATCTTTAAGGTACATTTTTTGTTATTGGTGTTGTTTGTTTTTTGAGACGAAGTCTCACTCTGTCACCTAGGCTGGAGTGCAATGGTACAATCTTGGCTCACTGCAACCTTTGCCTCCCGGGTTCAAGCGATTCTACTGCCTCAGTCTCCTGAGTAGCTGGGATTACAGGCACCCGCCACCACGCCTGGCTAATTTTTTGTATTTTTAGTGGAGACGGGTTTTCACTGTGTTAGCCAGGCTGATCTCGAACTCCTGACCTCAAGTGATCCACCCACCTCGGCTTTCCAAAGTGCTGGGATTACAGGCGTGAGCCACCGTGCGTGACCAAAGTACTGTTTTTTGATATGAGTGAGTACATCTATAAGAGCAATAACTAAATGTGGAACTGTGAGGTCAAGTCTATATGTATTTGTAATTTTAATTGATATTGCTAAAATGGAAACCCAGCTCACAGAAAAGTGGAACTGTCCTGGGAAAGGGATGGAAAGCCTTGAGCTTTGTGCTCTGGTACCTGTTCTGCAGCGTCTGAGATACCTCCGTAGACTGGGCTCCTTCTGGTACAGATTGAAAACCACTGGTCTTTGGGATAGAGAAACAATAATTACTGCTGGGTTTTAAAATTTCAGGTAATTACACTGAATGAGAGTGCATTAAGATGAGAATGGGTTTTAATACTTTGCTATAAAAATATAAAACCCTGGGTGAGCTTTTTAAAATCACAGTGGTAGTTGGTTTTACTTCTACTTACTGGTACTAAAACTGTTTGAGGAAAGAGTTATTGTTCTCATTCCTGGAGTCATTATTGACTTGTTTGATCCTGAGAGTGTACTTCTGAATATGCCTTACTCGGTTCTATTCCCTATAAAGTCAAATTAACAATATCTCTGAGTTAAGTGTACTTTTTTATTTTAAATTTCTGTGAAGTGATTTTTGTAAGTTGTAACAATATCTGTGATTCCATTGCTGTTGAAGTACTGCCCTGGAGGAGAGCTGTTTGACTACATAATTTCCCAGGATCGCCTGTCAGAAGAGGAGACCCGGGTTGTCTTCCGTCAGATAGTATCTGCTGTCGCTTACGTGCACAGCCAGGGCTATGCTCACAGGGACCTCAAGCCAGTAAGTGACTGCATCATAGTTAGATGCTCACCTGAGAGTTCAGCATCATTTACCTGTTATTTTTAGGTTTCCAAATGATCTGTTTAGGAATCTATCTTAGGTTTGCTATTTTTTGTTGTTGCTCCAGTCATAACATCACATTTCTTTTTTCCTCTTACTTTTTTTTTTTAAGAGGTGGTGTCTCACTGTGTCGCCCAGGCTAGAGTGCAGTGGTGTGATTTCAGCTCACTGCAACCTCCACCTCCTGGATTCAAGCAGTTCTCCTGTCTCAGCCTTCCAAGTAGTTGAGATTACAGGCACAGGCCACCACGCCCAACTAATTTTTGTATTTTTAGTAGAGATGGGGTTTCACCATGTTGGCCAGGCTGGTCTTGAACTCCTAACCTCACGTGATTCACCTGCATTGGCCTTCCAAAGTGCTGGGATTGCAGGCGTGAACCACTATACCCAGCCTTTCTTCCTCTTACTTTTGACTTCTGGGAGGTGTTATTTTTATTTTTATTTTTTCTGTTGTTCAGACAAGAGTGCAGTGGTACAATTTTGGTTCACTGCAGCGTTGACCTCCAGGGCTCAAGTGATCCACACACCTCAGCCTCTTAAGTAGCTGGGAGTACAGGTGCACACAACCATGTTTGACCAATTTTTTAGTTATTTGTAGAGATAGGGTTTCACCATGTTGCCCCGGCTGGTCTCGAACTCCTGAGCTCAAGCTATCCTTTTGCCCTGGTCTCCCAAAGTGCTGAGATTATAGGTATGAGCCACTACTCCTGGCCTTGGTAGGCTTTTTGGATGCATTTATGAGCATTCTGTGTATCTGTCAATTCTGTGTGACTTTATAAATGTCTTTTTTTTTTTTTTGAAACAAGATCTCACTCTGTCACCCAGGCTGGAGTGCAGTGGCATGATCAAGGCTCACTGTAGCCTCAACCTCCTGGGCTCAAGTGATTCTCCCATCTTAGCCTCCCAAGTAGCTGGGACTACAGGCGTATGCCACCATGCCCAGCTAATTTTTCGTATCTTTATTTTATGTATGTATGCGTTTATTTATTTATTTTTATTTTTAATTTTTTGAGACTGAGTCTTGCTCTGTTACCCAGGCTGGAGTACAGTGGCACAATCTTGGCTCACTGCAACCTCTGCCTCCCAGTTTCAAGTGATCCTCCTGCCTTAGCCTCCTGAGTAGCTGGAATTACAGGTGCCTGCCACCACTCTCGGCTAATTTTTGTGTTTTTAGTAGGCCTGGGGTTTTGCCATGTTGGCTAGGCTGGTCTCAAACTCCTGACTTCAAGTGATGTGCCTGCCTCAGCCTCCCAAAGTGCTGGGATTACAGGCATGAGCCAGGGCACCTGGCCGGAAACTCTTTTTCCACCTGTTTATACTGAACTTGTTGATTTGAACTCACTCTTTTGGTTTAAATTTGCTTTTGACACAAATTGTGTCTGCTTGTAGTTGACCCTCAGAACACCAAGGAGAAAATAGGAAAAAATAGTTTGTGCTAGTGAGTCTTGTGGGGAAGTGATAGAGTGATAGAGTGATCAACATTCCTCCTCTTTTCCCTCCTTTTTTTTTTTAGATGGAGTCTCGTTCTGTTACCCAGGCTGGAGTGCAGTGGCAGGATCTCCACTCACTGCAAGCTCTGCCTCCCAGGTTCACGCTATTCTCCTGCCTCAGCCTCCCAAGTAGCTGGAATTACAGGCATGCACCACCATGCCTGGCTAATTTTGTACTTTTAGTAGAGACGGGGTTTCTCCATGTTGGTCAGGCTGGTCTTGAACTGCTGACCTCAGGTGATGTGCCCACCTCAGCTTCCCAAAATGCTGGGATTATAGGCGTGAGCCACCGTGCCTAGCCCTTCTTTTCCCTTATATACTTCTTGTCATTTCATTAGTTTCTAGTCATTTTCAGTTTATTGTATCCAGATTTTTTAACAGAAACAAACCTTAGATCATTTTTACTCATTTTAATTAATTTATTTTTAAAAAATGAGACCAGGTCTTGCCGTGTTGCCCAGGCTGATCTTGAAAACCTGGGGTCAAATAATCCTCTCCTGTCTACCTTCAGAGTGCTGGGGGATTATAGGCATGAGCTGCCATACTCGGACTTAAATCATTTTTAGAAATGGCTAGAGGTGGGATTTGATATAAGGAAGTCAGTATACAGTTATCAAAATACCTTTGTTTTCCCAGGAAAATTTGCTGTTTGATGAATATCATAAATTAAAGCTGATTGACTTTGGTCTCTGTGCAAAACCCAAGGTAAGTGCAGAAATAAGATGCATCTATGTTCTTTGTAAATGCATTTGTTTCTTAGTGTGTGATTTCGTCTTGACTTCCACTTAGTCTTTATTGAGCTTGGTTGCATCCATTGAGAAGAATGTTAAATTTCATCCCTGGTATCAGTAGTTTTTGTAAGTTCTCTAGATGATCATAACATTCAATCAAGATTGAGAGTCACGGCCGGGCGCGGTGGCTCAAGCCTGTAATCCCAGCACTTTGGGAGGCCGAGACGGGCGGATCACGAGGTCAGGAGATCAAGACCATCCTGGCTAACACGGTGAAACCCCTTCTCTACTAAAAAAAATACAAAAAAAAACTAGCTGGGCGAGGTGGCGGGCTCCTGTAGTCCCAGCTACTCGGGAGGCTGAGGCAGGAGAATGGCCTAAACCTGGGAGGCAGAGACTGCAGTGAGCCGAGATTGTGACACCACACTCCAGCCTGGGCAACAGAGCGAGACTCCGTCTCAAAAAAAAAAGAAAAAAAAGATTGAGAGTCACTGCCCTAGTTCTAGGATTGGTCCTGCTGAAGACTCCATGAGTGCTGTGGCAGTGCAGAGGTGACTTGAGGCTATTATAGCAAGAATGCTGACTTGACCATGTGCTTGCAGTTTGAGTATATTGCCACTAGATGATGCCTTTGTTTGTTTAGATAAAAGTTGAGAGTTTAGTGCAAATCTATTATCCAAATGGTTCTATAACTAATAATTAGTTACATTTTGAGAAACAATCCCCTTTCCTTTTAAAAGAAGGAAAAAGCCCATGTGCACTTCTAAATTTATAACTGTTATGTATTTCCTTAATTTGCATTCCGTGGTTACGTATTAGTGTTCTCCAGTATAACTTCTCTTTGAGGTGACTTTGAACTTTCTCACTGTGCTGTCTGCAGCAGATCTCCTGTGTGGTTGCCTGTTGGAGGCTTCCTCTGGAGTTCTCTAATCATTATACTCACAATCTCAAAAATGAGCTGTCTACACTCATTAAGAATGTTGAAATTGCAGACTTGTCTCAGGCTTTTGTAGTCCCATTACTGTTTCCTGCCCCGATCAGAATTAGCTAGGTGCAAAGGGAAGCAGATTTTACCCCTTTGGCAGAATGATTCTTTCTGATTTTTCTCTGATTCCCTTGGCTCTTCAGAAACTATCAGTGGAACCTTTTTTCTGGGAGCCAAATGCTAGAAGGCAGGTTTTTTTTTTTTTGATTGACAGACATATAAAGAGAAAACATACTTTGAACAGATAAACTGGTTTAAGTCGTTCTCCATGGGAGGCAGTGGAGAAGGCTTGTGACAGACCCTGGGTGCCTTCATTTATGGCTGCCACAGATTACCCACATAGACGCATCTAAGGAAAGCGGGGTTGCCTGGGAGAGGATTGCCTCAGCCTTCTTCCCAGGAGCGTGCTTCTGGGCATGTTGTTTCAGTTGTAAATGACATCTCACAATTCACAAATCCTTTGCCAGCTGTAAGAACTCTATGCAGCTGTTGGACTGTAGCTTTGTTTTCATTATGTCTTGATATTCTGTGGGAGGGCAGGGGAGGATGAGCAGATTACTCATTTTAACAGATCTGGAAGCTAAGGGAGTGATTTGTCTTATAACTGCATCTAGAAAACAGACTTTGAAGGCACTGTTCTATGTAACGTATTGCTTTTTTCCCTCTAAAAAAATAGAGCTCTTCTGTATTTGTAAGGATTTGATACTGGAGATAAGGTCCAGTAAATAAATTTTTCCCCCCTGGGATACTTGGGGATGGAAAGACTTGGATGCTTGGATATATGCTAGGCTTATTTATGTATGTGGGTATTTAGGGAAGTATGAACCTGATTTGACTGAGCTAAGGGAAAAGGATTTGTTCATGCCAGGTTATAGTGGTGTTGGGAATCCAGAGAAGCAAAGACCACACGTGCATGCACACATGTATACAGAGTATTGTGTTGGCTGCAGAAATCCTTTATAATGTGGGGTAGTTTTTCATCTAGCTTCTCTTTGCTTGTGTTCATAAAATGCACAGGTATAGAGTTGCAGTTTTGCAAAATTAAAAGAGCTCTGGAGATTGGTTGCACAACAATGTGGTTATATTTCAGTACTACTAAACTATACATTTTAAAAAGGTTAAGATGGTAAATTTTATGTTATAAAATTCGCATACAATAAAAATTGGCCGATAATTTTTATCCGCCAGGCGCGGTGGCTCATGCCTGTAATCCCAGCACTTTGGGAGGCCGAGGCGGGTGGATCACCTGAGGTCTGGAGTTTGAGAGTAGCCTGGCCAACATGACAAAACCCCATCTATACCAAAAATACAAAAATTAGTTGGGCGTGGTGGCAAACTGCGTGCCTGTAATCCTAGCTACTCTGGAGGCTAAGGCAGGAGAATCACTTGAACCCAGGAGGCAGAGGTTGCAGTGAGCTGAGATTGCACCATTGCACTCCAGCCTGGTGACAGAGTGAGACTCTGTCTCAAAAAGGAAAAGGATGTTTATCAAGGTTTAATTCTCTTAAGGGCTGTAATTAATAAGTGTTACATTTTTATCTTATTGACAGGGTAACAAGGATTACCATCTGCAGACATGCTGTGGGAGTCTGGCTTATGCAGCACCTGAATTAATACAAGGCAAATCATATCTTGGATCAGAGGTAATTATTCATTGATTAATTCATTATATAATCAACAGGCATTTATATTGGTGACCTGTAGTGAGTCAGGCACTGTGCATTGGGGGTATAATGATGAAGTAAGAAATAATCTTGTTAATCAAAGAGTTCAGTCTATTTGGTGAGTGAGATATATATACTTATAAATGAAATTAATAACTTGCAATAAATATAGTAACACATAATATACTTATGAAGCAGGGATATTTCTAGTGTCCTTGTTGTGGTTGTTTTTGAATTAAATAGTGCCATAGTTTGGACTGGTTAGTCTAGCTGGATAGAACAAAAGACCAACGTTCCAGGCTTGGTTTCAGAGATGCTGGTTAGCGCAGAGAAAACCTGTGCTTTTTCCATTCATAGCTGATTCTCCAAGGCCAGCAGCCCTGTGTAGGAGTCCAGGCTGAGAAGGACTGGGCTTTCCCTGATTTATATTTGCTGTATCTCAAATTATCAAATTAGCAGCTCCTCCCATTCTCTGGAGTACTAGTTTTGCTGATGTTAGTGTCATAAGATTAAAAAAAACACTTTAGTTGTGAAAAGCTCAGGAAGTGCTCGGTTAAACGGGTTTCTTATTTTAGGACATGTCCAAATCTTGTTTTGTTTTGTTTTTTCGAGATGGAATCTCACTCTGTCACCCAGGCTGGAGTGCAGTGGCACGATCTTGGCTCACTGCAACCTCCGCCTCCTGGGTTCAAGCGATTCTCCTGCCTCAACCTCCCAAGTAGCTGGGATTACAGGCACCTGCCACCACGTTTGGCTAATTTTTGTATTTTTAGTAGAGATGGGTTTCACCATGTTGGTCAGGCTGGTCTCAAACTCCTGACCTCAAATGATTTACCCACCTCGGCCTCGCAATTATAGGCATGAGCCACTGTGCCCCGCCTCCAGATATTTAATGTGCTCTTGTGCAGTGTGATCCTTCAGGAAAGGAACATCACAGATAGCAGCTGGTCCTGATTTTATTTGCCTATGGGATCCACTTTTGATGGAGAGCATCTTTTGGAACTAGTGTAAGGAACTTTGGGAATACCAAGTTACCTCCTAACACGAGAAGATGGGAACTGGTTTTGGTGACTTTTTATTTTGATATAATCTCTAACTTACAGGATAGTGCAAAAATAGAATGAGGAACTTTGGTATATCTTTTACTCAAATTCACAGTTTTTTACATTTTTCCTTATTTGCTTTATCATTCTCTATGTTTATATATATGCATTTGTTTCGAATCATTTGAGTTAGCTAGAAACATCATATCTCTTTATTGCTCAATATTTCTTTATATATTTTTCCTCAAAGACCTTTTCTTTTATAACCACACTTTAGTGTCAAAATTTAACATTGATACCGTTTATTTAATTCATAATTCATATTCAAATGGTATTAATTGTGCCAATAATGTCCTTTATAGTTTTATTGTCCCCCCAGTCTAGTATTTGGTGCAGGATGCATTTAGTTATTGCATTTAGTTATTGTGTCTCTTTAGTCCCTTTTAATCTGGAAGACATCCTTAGGCTTTATTTTTCTTGATCTCAACATTTTTGAGGAAGCCAGTTATTTATAGTAGAATGTACATCAATCTGAATTTATTTGATGTTTCCTTATGATTAGATTCAAGTTATGTATTTTTGGCAGAAATACCACAGAAATGATGTTGTAGCCTTCTTAGTGCATTATAGGAAGGGACCAAATATTTTCTGAACGTTTATCGTGGTCCTGGAATCATGCTGGATACTTTTTATTTTTAATTGTGGTAAAATACACATAACATAAAATTTACCATCTTAACTGTTTTAAAATGTATAGTTTAATAGTACTGAAATATAATCACATTATTGTGCAACCAATCTCCAGAGCTCTTTTAATTTTGCAAAACTGAAACTCTATACCTGTTAAACAGTTCTTCATTTCTGCCTACCGTATTCCCCTACCCTTCTGCTTTCTGTCTCTATGAATTTGACTAATCTAGGAACCTCATATAAATGGAATCATACAATATTTGTCTCTTTGTCACTGGCTTATTTCACTTAGCATAATGTCCTCAGGTTCATTCGTGTAGCATGTGTTCATTCCTTTCTTTATAAGGCTGAATAATATTCCATTGTATGTATATACCACATTTTGTTTATTCATTCATCCACTGATAGATACTTAGATTGCCTCTACCTTTTGGCTCTTGTGAATAATGTTGATAGGAATATGAGTGTACAAATATCTCTTTGAGATCCTGCTTTCAATTCTTTGGGTATATATTCAGAAGTGGAGTTGCTGGATCATATTGTAATTCTATTTTTAATATTTTATGGAATCTCCATACTGTTTTCCATAGTGAGTGCACCATCTTACATTTCCACCAACAGTGTGCAAGAGTTTCATGTCGGCTGGGCGTGGTGGCTCATACCTGTAATCCCAGCACTTTGGGAGACTGAGGTGGGCGGATCATGAGGTCAGGAGTTCGAGAGCAGCCTGGTTAACATGGTGAATCCCGGGCCGGGCGCGGTGGCTCAAGCCTGTAATCCCAGCACTTTGGGAGGCCGAGACGGGCGGATCATGAGGTCAGGAGATCGAGACCA
>NW_012114944.1:924869-929213 GCF_000951035.1 Colobus angolensis palliatus
GTGATGCGCACCTGTAATCCCAGCTACTCGGGGGCTGAGGCAGAAGAATCGCTTGAACCTGGGAGGCAGAGGTTGCAATGAGCTGAGATTGTACTATTGCACTCCAGCCTGGGTGACAGAGCAAGACTCTGTCTCAAAACAAAAACAAAAACAAAAACAAAAGCGTTTCACATGCTAGATACCTTTAATAATTTTCACTTAAGCTCTACAGACTTTTTTTTTTGAGACGGAGTTTCGCTCTTGTTGACCAGGCTGAAATGAGATTTGAATGGAGTGAGGTACTGTTTCCACTGCTCCATTTAGTTTCCCAGAAGGAGTGATAATCGTATGCCTGATCTCACAAGATTCTTAGAGGTGATGAGAATCTGCTGATTTGAGTGTATCTGGGTTTTTCCTATGTAATTTTAAATTGTTTTCTTGTCCATGTTCGTTCAACTTCCTATCCTTCTCAGAGTGTCTAAAGGATAGTGGACTGAGGAGTCATTTGAGGTACTTACTAAATGATGCAGAGCTCAGGGTAGTAACTCCCTCAGAGATTTTGGTTTCATTTTCTAAGATGGGGCTTTAAGAATCTTCATTTAAAATACTAATAAAATAGTTGATTCTGATGTTCACGGTCCTGATCGTGCTTTAAGAACATGTTCCATTGTAAATATCTCTAATTTCTTCAGTAATTTTTCATGGGAAATGGTTTCAGTTCTCTCTTCCTCCCAATTATTTTATTATCTCTTTTTTTTGAGACAGGATCTCACTCTGTCTCCCAGGCTGGAGTGCAGTGGCATGACTATGGCTCACGGTAGCCTTTACCTCCTAGACTCAAGCAGTCCTCCCACCTCAGCCTCCCAAGTAGCTAGGACTATAGGTGTGCACTACCACACCCTGCTAATGTTTTTTATTTTTTTGTAGAGAGAGGGTCTTGCTGTGTTTCTGGGGCTGGTCTTGAACTCCTGGGCTCAAGTGATCCTCCCGCCTTGGCCTCCCAAAGTGCTGGGAGCCAGTTATTTTTTCATGTCAACTGGTAGTTTTTGGATTTACTTGCATTTGCTTTAGTTTATGATTTTAGTTAATTTATTCTCATATTCAATTCAAAACAGCGAAGTAAAAGTGCTTTGAGTTAACTGAAAAATACTTTTTCTGCTTTCTTTTCTCTCATAAGTGTTGGTAGCACTATGAGGATGTTATTATCACTTTATTCCTCTTTAAGTTTAACCCTAGACATAATCTTTCTGTTGACTTTTTTTTTTTGTTTATTTGTTTGTTTTTTATGAGACGGAGTTTCGCTTTTGTTGCCCAGGCTGGAGTGCAATGTTGTGATCTTGGCTCACTGCAACCTCCGCCTCCCGGGTTCAAGTGATTCTCCTGCCTCAGCCTCCAGAGTTGCTGGAATTACAGGCATGTACCACCCCTCCTGGCAAATTTTGCATTTTTATTAGAGATGGGGGTTTCTCCATGTTGGTCCAACTGGTCTTGAATGCCCGACCTCAAGTGATCCACCTGCCTCGGCTTCCCAAAGTGTTGGAATTACGGGCATGAGCCACCGTGCCCAGCCTCATTTATTTATTTATTTATTTGAGACGAAGTCTCGCTCTTATCCCCCAGTCTGGAGTGCAATGGTGCGATCTTGGCTCACTGCAAAGTGCTGGGATTATAGGCGTGAGCCACCATGCCCTACCCTTTTTTTTTTTTTTTTTAGACGTTTTTTGGAGACAGGGTCTCACTGTGTCGCCCGGGCTGGAGTACTGTGGCGTGATCTTGGCTCACTGCAACCTCCGCCTTTTGGGTTCAGCAATTCTCCTGCCTCAGCCTCCTGAGTAGCTGAAATTACAGACATGCACTACCACACCTGGCTAATTTTTTTGTCTTTTTAGTAGAGACAGGGTTTCACCATGTTGGCTCGGCTAGTTTTGAACTCCTACCTCAAGTGATCCGCCTACCTCGCCTCCCGAAGTGTCGGGATTACAGGCATGAGCCACCGTACCTGGCCCTTCTTGTGGTATTTGATGAGGCCATGTAGCTCACTCTTTCCTGTGCAACCTCTTTGGTTTGATTTTTTTTTTTTGAGACGGATTCTCGCTCTGTCGCCCAGGCTGGAGTGCCATGGTGTGATCTCAGCTCACTTCAACCTCTACCTCCCGGGTTCAAGCGATTCTCCTGCCTCAGCCTCCTATGTAGCCAGCATTACAGGCACCCACTACCACACCCGACCAAATTTTATATTTTTAGTAGAGACAGGGTTTCACCATGTTGACCAGGCTGGCCTTGAACTCCTGACCTCAGGTGGGAGGAGGCCCGTTTTGGCCTCCTAAAGTGCTGGGATTATAGGCGTGAGCCACTGCACCCGATCTGCTTTGAATTTAATACGATAAATGAGTGTCATGCCATCATGTCTCAATTTATAGATTAAATATTTGACATCCCTGAGGCATAAATGGTCAATTTCTGACCTCCTGCAATTTGGAAGAGTAATCAGATGTTTGCTTCAAAGCAGATTGTTCACTTGAGACATCATAGTAGAGTCCTAATAATCTGATATGATTTGGTAAACAGGACTAGGGGTTAGATTTGGCTTATCTAGTATGAGTACTACCCAGATACATGATGCTGCTCAAGTTATTTTAACTCTGTTTTCTCTTTGTTTCTTTTCTTTCTTTGTTTTCTTCCTTCCTTTCCTTCTTTCCTCTTTTTCTTTTTTTCCTCTTAAACTTTCCTAAGCCTGGGAGGCAAATGTTGCAGTGAGCTGAGATTGTGCCACTGCACTCCAGCCTAGGCAACAGAGTGAGACCCTCTCTCCAAAAAAAAAATTTTCCTAAGGCTCAAATGAGAGTAAGAGCTGTGACTTCTCCTCAGCTAATGGTGGCGTCATTACTGACTAAGGCCAAATACTGCTTGAATAAATAGTTACAGCTTAGGACTCATGGGACACATGGATATCACATATAAAGGTTAAGCTCTTTCCTGGGATTTTGAGATTTGTAGGACTATTTGTGCTGGTAGGCTAATTTCTAGTCTCTCTCTCCATATATATACATATAAACACATATATATATATTTTTTGTTTGTTTGTTTGTTTTTAGATGGAGTTTCACTCTGTCTCCCAGGCTGGAGTACAGTGGCATGATCTCGGCTCACTGCAACCTCCACCCCTTGGGTTCAAGCGATTCTCCTGCCTCAGCCTCCCGAGTAGCTGGGACTGTGGGCATGTGCCACCATGCCTGGCTAATTTTTGTAGTTTTGGTAGAGATGGGGTTTCACCATGTTGGCCAGGCTAGTCTCGAACTCCTGACCTCAGGTGATCCTCCCACCTCAGCCTCCCAAAGTGCTGGGATTAGAGCCACCACGCCCGGCTGCCTCTACATTTGAAAAGTCAATCATTGAACTTTATTAAAGTTCTCTACATAGAATTTTATAGTACAGCTTAGTCATATTGCTGATTATTAATAAATTTTAAGACATCCTCATGCCTGTTTATGTAAACTTCATATGTAACCCAAACCTTCAGTAGCACTGTAGGATTGTCTCATCTTCTTATAATGTCCAATCCAGCCCAGCCTACTGGAAATTATTTTCTGTTAAGTGTTAGAGTCCAGCTGGAGGAGAATGCATTGAATTGGAAGTCCGGAGGCCTTCCTGGGTGGCCTCCAATTGACTGGGTGACTTTAGAGAAGCCTCCTTAGCTTCAGGTTCTCTGACTATAGAATGAGCAGGTTGAAATTGTTGATCTCTGAGCTCTCTTTTAGCTTTGTGACAATTCTGTGATTGTATCAAGAGTCCAGCCATTCTGAAATATGTTTGAATTTTTGTTTCAGTGATTTTCCTTTTTCCCTCTTTCTCTCAGGCAGATGTTTGGAGTATGGGCATACTGTTATATGTTCTTATGTGTGGATTTCTACCATTTGATGATGATAATGTAATGGCTTTATACAAGAAGATTATGGTGAGTATTACAAGGCATAGAATTTCAATGTAGAACTTTTCTATTCTGCATAGTATATGCTTCCATTCATAAATGTACAAAAACAGGCAAAAAAGTTACTCTCTGCTGTTAGAAGTCAAAAATCATAGTTATTCTTTGGGAATGGTTAAGGAGTGGGCTTCTGTTCTGTTTCTTAATCTGGGAGTTGGCTACACTTGTATACAGTAGTTCCCCCTTGTCAGCGGTTTTGCTTTCTGCAATCTTAGGTTGCCCATGGTCAACTGTGGTCTGAAAATTGGTGAGTTTATATAATACAGTAAGATATTTTGAGAGAAAGAAGCACATTCAGGCCGGGCGCGGTGGCTCAAGCCTGTAATCCCAGCACTTTGGGAGGCCGAGACGGGCAGATCACGAGGTCAGGAGATCGAGAC
>NW_012114944.1:929744-936778 GCF_000951035.1 Colobus angolensis palliatus
AAAAAAAAAAAAAAAAATCGGAAAAAAAATCACAGGAAGGAAAATTATTTTAAAGAGTAATATTTCAAAGCAAACTAACAAAAGAAGACAGGTGGATCTTGTGTTCCATAGCAAACCGAGGTCAGACTAGTAGAGCAGCTTCTCTGTCTTTCTTCTTCTTTTTTTTTTTTTTGAGATGAAGTCTTGCTCTGTCACCCAGGCTGAAGTGCAGGAGTGCGATCATGGCTCACTGTAGTCTCAACCCCCTGGGCTCTAGTGTTCCTCCCACCTCAGCCTCCCAACTAGCTGGGACCATAGGCACTGCACCACTATACCCGGCTAATTAAAAAATTTTTTTTGTAGAGATAGGATCTTCCCTATGTTACCCAGGCTGGTCTCAAACTCCTGGGCTCAAGTGATCCTCTCACCTCAGCCTTCCAAAGTGCTGAGATTACAGGCGTGAGCTACTGTAAGAAGCCTTCTGAATGCTTCTTGAATCCAATTCTGTTTAACAAATATTTCCTGAATTTCTGCTTTATATGAGGTGCTGAAAGGCATAGAAAAGATCTAATGAAACTTTATTATTATCCACTAGGGCCTGATTTCTTGTTGGAGACAGGTATAAGCCATCTAAAAATGGCAAAGGGTGGGGAATGCCATATTATAACACAGTGTAAATGAAGTTAATATAGGAGTTGGGGTGGGATCTGGGAGGGCATCTTAGAGGAAGTGAGGTTTGAGCAGGTCTTTAAAAGAAGGGTAGAAGTATTTCAGAAAGGGATGTGGGCGAGAACATTCCTGGTAGTACAGATAGTATGAGCAAAGGCATAGAGATGGGAGAGACATGGGGAGGAATGGGCAATTTTATGTAGCTGAACCATTGGATCTCTAACAATTAGATGAGGAGACTACCTAAAGCAACTCTCACTTCTAGGAAGTAGCACACAGTATTGAAAGTGGTAGACCCAGTTGGCTTGTTGCCCACTCTATAGAACACCAAGTCTAAGGATACTGAGTTCAGTCTTCAACTTTTATTTGACTTATAGTTTTTCCTGTATCCCACCTTGAAAGATTCTTTAAAGTTGATTCCCAAGCTTCAGAGAATAGCTTTGGGAAGAGATGGAATTGCAGTAGTTCCAACTCCTTGAAGGCTGAGGAGCTCTGATTCTGCAGGGTCAAAGAGAAGCAGTGTGAGTGGTAGCTGTTAACACCGCTTTGGGGACCCATGTGTGTCCAGGCTTCTCCTTGTGAAGGGGAGATAAATGAGGCAGTGGGCTGGAGGCCGGCCTCCTAGAGCCTGCTGCTGTAGCCAACACAGCTTGTTTTCCTCCCGAAAAACAACTTCTTGAACCTTCTTGAACTCTGCTGGGTAGCACTCGTCGCTTTGGCTTCTGCATGCTGACTGTGGCAGTAGTTCCTGACTCCATAGAACCACATCTGACTGCATCAACATCAGGATACAGAGGAGAATAGGGTTAGGATCCCTTTGTGGCTTTAGCTCCAGTCAGCAGAAGTGATCTTTGTGCAGCTCAGTAACATTTATCCAGTTATACTTTTACAAAATATTAGGTTGGCCTCCTGAATTCTTCCCTCTTTTTGCTACTCTTTTCTGTAAAGTAGAGCTGTTTCTTATTCTGAAATAATTGTATTCTAGTATAGGTTGAGTATCCCTAATCTGAAAATCCAAAATTTGAAATACTCCAAAATCTGACACTTTGAGTGCTGAGATGATGCTCAAAAGAAATGCTTACTGGAGCATTTCAGGTTTTGGATTTTCGGATTTGGGATATTCAGTCAGTAAGCATATAATGCACATATTCCAAAGCCTGAAATCTGAAACACTTCTGTTCCCAAACATTTGGGTAAGGGATACTCAACTTGTATTATAGGCTGCTAGGATATTTTACCCTATTCTTGTTTTGGGAACTCCATCCCAAATAAATAAGCTGACAGATTTCTCCAAAGTGAACTAGAATTGAATCTGCTAGCTGGTGTAACATGGAATATTACACCTCCTAGACTTCTAGAAAGACTATGTGGAAACAGATAATGGTAGACTTTCACTGTTGGAAAACACCTGGGAAATCGTGTTTTCTGACCCTTGTTGCTTGTTTTATATTTAATCCTCACTAAAACGTCTCCTGCCTTGGCTATGTCCATGTACTGTCTCTCAGGGTGGGGGAAGTTAGCTAATGGATTTAGTTCTTCCTAACCCTGGTTGCACATTAGAATTGCTTGGGGTGCTTTAAAAAATATTGGTTCCACCCCCCAGAGCAATTAAATCAGAATATCATTGATGTTTTTGAAATTCATAATCTTCAGAATCTCTACTTTCTATCTGTTGACTTTGGTAAATTATTTAGCCTCTCTGTATCTTCATTTCTTTGTCTGTAAAAATGGATGAAATAACATGGCATAGGGTTGTTGTGAAGATTAAATGAGTTAATCCATGAAAAACATTTAGAGTGGTGCTCAATAAATGTAGCTATCATTATTATTATTATTTGAGACGGTGTCTTGCTCTGTCGCCCAGGCTAGAGTGCAGTGGTTAGATCTCAGCTCACTGCAACCTCCACCTCCCAGGTTCAAGCAATTCTTCTGCCTCAGCCTCCCAAGTAGCTGGGACTACAGTTGCACACGACCATGCCTGGAGAATTTTTGTATTTTTAGTAGAGATGGGGTTTCACCATATTGGCCAGGCTGGTCTTGAACTCCTGACCTCGTGATCTGCTTGTCTCTGCCTCCCAAAGTGCTGGGATTATAGGTGTGAGCCACCGTGCCTGGCTGCTATTATTATTTTATTTTTGTTTTTTGTTTTTTTCTGTGACAGAGTCTTACTCTGTCACCCAGGCTGGAGTGCAGTGGTGTGATCTCAGCTCACTACAACCTCCCCCTCCTCAATTCAAGCGATTCTCTTGCCTCAGTCTCCTGAGTAGCTGGGATTACAATCATGCGCCACTGTGCCTGGCTAATTTTTTTAATTTTTAGTAGAGGTGGGGTTTTGCCATGTTGGCCAAGCTGGTCTCGGACTCCTGACCTCAAGTGATCCACACACCTCGGCCTTCCAAAATGCTGGCATTACAGGCATGAGCCGCCACATCTGGCAGTTATTTTTGAGACAAAGCCTTGCTCTGTTGCCAAGGCTGGAGTATAGTGGCGCCATCTCGGCTCACTGCAAGCTCTGCCTCCTGGGTTCAAGCGATTCTCCTGCCTCAGCCTCCCGAGTAGCTGGGATTACAGGTGAGTGCCACTAAGCCCAGCTAATTTTGTATGTTTAGTAGAGATGAGGTTTCACCATGTTGGCCAGGCTGCTCTCGAACTCCTGACCTCAAGTGATCCTCCTGCCTTGGCCTCCCAAAGAGGCTGGGATTATATGCATTTCTAAATGAGATTTGCTAGTATTTTGTCTAGGACTTAAAATTGGCTCAAAAATTAATGTGTGCTTTTTTGGGAACTATCTTTGTACGTTTGGTTTTGGATTCATGATTTGTATTAGCCCCATAAAGTTACATTGGGGAGTATTCTTTCTTTTACTTGTCTTGGGAGAGCTTAACATTTTGTGGATGGAAGTTCAGCTCCACCTGTGCCTTCTTTATGGAAAGATTTTTAACTAACATATAACATTTAACTAACATAGATCATAACATTTCATTTGAAGCTCTCTAGTGGCCTCTTTCTCCTCTCATACAAGCCAGAGTTTGCCCTGTGTACACATTACACGGGTTTCCTCCCATCACCTCACTGCCCTTGTGGTTTACTTCCTGCCTCACTTGTGCCACCCGCATTGTTCTCCTTGTTGTTTCTTTTTCCCCCCTTTTCTGGAACATGCTAAGGTGTGCCTGCCTTAGGGCATTTGTATTTACCCTTTCACCTGAAATGGTTTTTTCCAGGAGAAATGCTTTGTTCCCTCCCTTCTTTCAGGTCTCTGTTCAAATGTTCTCTAATCAGAAAGACAACCACTTGTTTATGTGTTCATTTGTTTGTTCATTTACTCATTTATTCGATGTCATTTTACCTCAGGGAGGAGTAAAATAGTTACCAAACACCTAATATGTGCCAGGCACTTTTCTAGATGTATGGGGTATATCTGTGAATAAAACGAATGAAAGATCCCTGTCCTCGTGGAGTTTATCTTCTAGTAGTGGGGATATAGAGAAAGACAATAAGCCTAATAAGTAAATTTTACTAAAAGATAATATGTATTTTGGAAAAGAGAAAAAAATTGAGTAGGATAAAGAGGAATCAGAGTACAGATGGGGGTGTTGTGGAGGAAAGGTCCAGTAGGTTGCATGATTAAACAAGATGGTCAGGATAAACTTCATGGAGGCGAGATGTAAGGAGACTTGAAGGATGTGAGAGTGTCAAGTGAGAAAAATATTTCCGGCAGAGGGAACAGCTAGAGCAAAGACTGGGAGGTAGGAACACACCTGGTGTTGTCAAGGGAGGGCGAGAGGGCCAATGCAACCTGAGTTTAGTAAGTGAAGAGGCCAGTAGGAAAGGAAACCTTGGGAACAGGAGGTCAAGCTGCTTTGGGCTGGGTAGGCTCTCAAAAGGACTTTAGCATTTTTTCTACATGAAATGGATAGCCATTTGAGGACATGATTTGGTTTAGTTTTTAACAGGATCACACTGGCTGCTGTGTGGAGATGACTGTAGGAAGTGAAGAAGAGAACCAGGGCATCTGGTCAGGAGGATATTGTAATGATTCAGATAAGAGATGGTGGCAGTGGAGGTGGTAAAAAGTGGGTAGATAACAGATGTCTTTCTTTGTTTGTTTGTTTTGTTTTTAAGATGGAGGCTCACCCGGTCGCCCAGGCTAGAGGGCAGTGGTATGATTTTGGCTCACTGCAACCTCCACCTCCTGGGTTCAAGTGATTCTCTTGCCTCAGCCTCCCAAGTAGCTGGGATTATAGGTTCTTGCCACCATGTGTGGCTAATTTTTGTAGTTTTAGTAGAGATGGGGTTTCGCCATGTTGGCCAGGTTGGTCTTGAACTCCTAACCTCAGGTAATCCACCTGCCTCAGCCTCCCAAGGTGCTGGGATTACAGGCGTGAGCCACCACTTCTGGTCTGGATGTCTTTTTTAAAAAATTATTTTTGTATTAACATAAAGTAAAATCGACCCTTTGTATATACAGGTCTATGAATTCTAACACATGTATAGGTTCATATAACCATCACCACAGTCAGAATGTAGAACAGTCTGGATGTCTTTTGAAGGCATAGCTAACATGATTTGTGGATGGATTGGATGAGGGGAGTAACCTGAGTAGCTAGAAAGTTGGAAAATTATTAAAGGTATCTAGCATGTGAAACTCTTTTTTTTTTTTTTTGAGGCAGAGTCTTACTTTGTCACCCAGGCTGGAGTGCAATGGTGTGATCTTGGCTCACTGCAACCTCTGCCTCCCAGGTTCAAGCGATTCTGCTACCTCAGCCTCCTGAGTAGCTGGGATTACAGGCTCCCACCGCCACGCCCAGCTAATTTTTATAGTTTTAGCAGAGACGGGGTTTCACCGTGTTGGACAGGCTGGTCTTGAACTCCTGACCTTAGGTGATCAGCCTGCCTCGGCCTCTCAAGTGTTGGAATTACAGGTGTGAGCCACCGTGCCTGGCCATAAAACCTGTTTCTTAGAGGCAATCATTGTTACCATGTTTATCAGATTTTTATGTATTTTTTTTCAGACATTAGTCTGCATATGTAAGGAATTATATATTTATATATTTTCTCTTTCTGCTACCCCCTTCCCAGTTTTTTTTTTTTTTTTACACAGATGGTAGCATACCATAAACACTGTTCTGCACCTTGTTTTCCTCCCTTAGCAGTGTGTCTTGGAAATCATAGCACTTCATACCCAGCTCAGAGCCTCTTCATTCTTTTTATGACTGCATAGAATTGCAGTGTATGCATGTACCATAATTTATTTAACCAGTCCTAGGTTAATGGACATTTAAGTAATTTCCAAATAGTAATTTGTACATTGTGAATATAGTAAATCTGTAAGAAAATTTCTAGAACAGTTGTTGGGTCAAAGGCATATGAATTAGTAATTTGATAGATATTGCCAAATTGCTTCCTAGTAAAGTTGTATTGGTTTATGCAACTACCAACAGTAGCATAATAATGCCAGTTTCTCCATATCCCCCACCAATACAGTGTATCACTGTTTTTGGTCGTTATGTTTAATAAGACTTGTTTTTTTGCTCTGCAGGAATGTTTAGTTTTTAGTGAAATTCATCAGTCTTTTTCTTTCTTTCTTTCTTTCTTTTTTTTTTAGAGTTAGGGTCTTGCTTTGTCACCCAGGCCGAAGTACAGTGGTGCAGTCATAGGTCACTGCAGCTTCAGTCTCCTGGGCTCAAGTGATTCTCCCGCCTCAGCCTCCTGAGTAGCTGGAACTACAGGCGTGCTCCACCACACTTGGCTAATATTTTTTGTAGAGATAGGGTCTCACTATGTTGCTGAGGCTTGTCTCTGGCCTCAAGTGATCCTCCCACCTTGGCCTCCCAAAATGTTGGGATTATAGGCGTGAACCACTGTGCCCAGCCTGTCAGTTTTTTATTGTCCTATTTGGAAGGGCTTTTTGACTTTATTTTTTAAAATATCCATGTTTTCTTCTAGTGCTTTTATGGTTTCACTTTTTAAAAATGTTTAAATGTTTGATTCATCTAGAATTTGCTTTAGTGTGTTTTCTTGACTTTAAACATGATTAAAAAAACAAAACTGTAGAGATTTGCTTTCATATTCTGGATTCTGGATTTTAAAGATCTAAATGTAGGTCAGGTGTGGTTGCTCATGCCTGTAATCCCACCACTTTGGGAGGCTGAGGCAGGGACATGGCTTGAGGCCAGAAGTTTGAGACCAGCCTGGGCAACATAGTGAGACTCTGTCTCTACAAAAAATAAAATTAGCTGGACATGGTGGCATTTGTCTTTAGTCCTAGCTACTTAGGAGACTGAGGTGGGAGGATTGCTTGAGCCTAGGAGTTCAAGGCTGCAGTGGGCTATGATTGCACCATTGCACTCCAGCTCAGGCTACATTCCCCACATCTTAAAAAAAAA
>NW_012114944.1:936828-945397 GCF_000951035.1 Colobus angolensis palliatus
AAAAAAAAAAAGTGAAATTTGTGGCTTTGGGGCTTGGGTGATTCATGATCGCACCACTGTGCTCTAGCCGGGGTTACAAGGCAAGATTCTATCTCAAAAAAAAAAAAAAAAAAAAAAAGAAGGTCAGGCCCAGCGGCTCATGCCTGTAATCCCCGCACTTTGGGAAGCCAAGATGGGCAGATCACTTGAGGCCAGGAGTAGCTTGGCCAATATGGTGAAACCCCATCTCTACTAAAAGTACAAGAGTTTGCTGGTCGTGGTGGTGCATGCCTGTAATCCCAGCTACTTTGGAGGCTGAGGCATGAGAATCATTTGAACCCGGGAGGCAGAGGTTGCAGTGAGCTGAGATCGCGCCACTGCACTCCAGCCTGGGTGACAGAGACTCCTTCTCAAAAAAAAAAAAAAGAAAATAGAATTGTGATGGCAATATAGCTATATATACTTCAGATTTAAGGTTCATTGTTAACAATAGTGTATATAAGTCCTTATTTAAAATAGTCTTGCTAATTTCAAGTTTTGCAGACAACTTGTTAAATCTAATTAGGTCTTTTTTTAACTTTGTGTTTTGGTTGATATACTAAAAGTAGAAGTGTCAGCTCCGTTACTGTTTGCTTGTATTCATAGTCTTCAATCTGTGGTTTCTTTGCAAGAGTCTTCAGCCACTTGTCTATTCAATGAGGATTTAGCTTCATTAAACTGTATACTATAATCTGTAAATCCATTTAACTGTGCTCCTGTCTTTACAGTGCTTTGCACTGTACAGTACATTGCACAGTGCTTTGCAATACCATTCTTTCTTAAAAGTATCTCATAATGTAGGTTATATAGGGACTAGTGAGCGTACCAGTGCTGATCCATATACTAAATATTAACAAAGCTCAATTTCTTATTTATTAGATAGAAAATAAATATAAATAGAAGTGCTAATATATTCTTTCCACACCTTGGTGATCATCTTGCATATCCTCTGTGGTACACATGCCCCAACTTTGAAGACTGCCAATCAAGAATGAGTAAATGGTTAACTCTACATTTTTTGTTTGTTTGTTTGTTTTGAGATGGAGTCTTGCTCTGTTGCCCAGGCTGGAGTGCAGTGGTGTGATCTCAGCTCACTGCAACCTCCACCTCCTGGGTTCAAGCAATTCTGCTGCCTCAGCCTCCCAGCTGGGATTACAGACGTGTACCACCACACCTGGCTAATTTTTGTATTTTTAGTAGAGACAGTGTTTCACCATGTTGGTCAGGCTGGTCTTGAACTCCTGACCTCAAATGATCCACCTGCCTTAGCCTCCCAAAGTACTGGGATTACAGGCATGAGCCACTGTGCCTGGCGTAACTACATATTCTTTAGGCAGTCCCTTGATAAGTATAATACCTCTCAGCCAAGTTATTAAGTGTCAGTCAATTAAGGATTATTCTACCTGGAAATTACTTGAAGTTATGGGTATTCTATGATGCTGAATAAGAACAAGAGGGGCCGTGAGTATAACTGGGGCTAGGATTGGCATTCTGTAAATATTGAGCCTTCTAACCATACTTTACTTCTTGGTTATGAGATACTGTGCCATAAAGGATAACTAGAGTCATTTTATCCAGCTGAGATTTTGAATATTCACCTTGACCATAAAAAGTCTTTTTTTTTTTGAGACGGAGTCTCGCTCTGTGGCCCGGGCTGGAGAGTGCAGTGGCCGGATCTCAGCTCACTGCAAGCTCCGCCTCCCGGGTTTACGCCATTCTCCTGCCTCAGCCTCCCAAGTAGCTGGGACTACAAGCGCCAGCCACCTCGCCCGGCTAGTTTTTTGTATTTTTTTAGTAGAGACGGGGTTTCACCGTGTTAGCCAGGATGGTCTCGAACTCCTGACCTCGTGATCCGCCCGTCTCGGCCTCCCAAAGTGCTGGGATTACAGGCTTGAGCCACCGCGCCCGGCCCATAAAAAGTCTTGATGAAGATGTATGTTGTGTAAAACAAAATGAGGTGTTATGTGGATTTTTAAAAAAATGGAATGATAACGTTTTCAGTGAGTTTTGAACCCCTGAAAAGTGATGTAGAAAGTGGGGGAGATGCCGACTAGCAGACCAGGTCTAAGTCTTAGGTGTCCAGAAATGGAGTTCTGTGTTTGAGTTGTGCTGAATGAAATCTCTTCCATCTAGAGCATCTGCAGCACTCTTTTGGTTGTTTTAATTCTTTCTGTTTTTTTCTCTACTTCCTTGTTTCCCCCCTCTAAATGGATAGAGTTTTCTGAAGTGTGTGTGTTACATATCTTTGTGGCTGTTGCACATGGTTGCTCAGAAAAAATAAAGTATTTGCCGGCATGCATATTCTCATCCTATTGTCACAAAAGTAATACTTAACATGCATGAGCTTTTGTTACTTACCAGGCTCTGCTCTAAATGAGGTGGTTGCTATTACTGTCTTCCTCTTACAGATGAAGAAACAAAGGGACAGAGACCTTAAATAACTTATTCAGGGTCTTATAGCTAGTGAGTAGCAGAGCTGAGATTTGAACCCTAGCAGTCAAACTGGGAGCCCACTCTTATAACCACTATGAAATAAATATTGTTTCTCAGCTCAGTAGTTGCTAGTCATCTGAGAATCACAGATGCCTAAAGGAGGAAGGATCCCCATCCCAAGCATCTTTTTGTGCCTATTAATTTGGGAATATTCCCAGACATCCCATCTTTTCTGATTTACTATGGCTACAAGTTAGTTCTCCTAATTCATTTAGGTATTACTGTGCATCGGCTTTCCCACGCATTTTAGGTGTCACCCCGGAAGGGTACTTACTGGTCCTTGTTTCCTTCATCAGCAGCGTTAGAGCACTGCAGTAATCAATTATTTTCAAGATCCATTCCAGCTCTGAGTAGCTGTAAGTTCTTTGACTTCTGTTTCTTCACATTCAGTTCTTCTTGTTTCAGCCTAGCATTCTCTTTTTTTTTTTTTTTTTTTGAGACAGAATCTCTCTCTGTTGCCCAGGCTGGAGTGCAGTGGCGCGATATCAGCTCACTGCAACCTCCCCCTCCTAGGTTCTCCTGCCTCAGCCTCCAGAGTAGCTGGGACTACAGGCGCCCGCCACCACATCCAGCTAATTTTTGTATTTTGAGTAGAGATGGGGTTTCACTATATTGGCCAGACTGGTCTCGAACTCCTAACCTTGTGATCCGCCTGCCTCGGCCTCCCAAAGTGCTGGGATTACAGGCATGAGCCACCTCACCCAGCCACTTTCCCTTTTTTTGAAATTTTGAATCTTGATTCTGCGCTCATGTAATAACAGCTGTCCCTGCCAGCATTGCTCCTGCCAGCATTTGCACATTTCTTAAATATTCCTAAACTAAGTTGTTGATTGAAAAACTGAATAGAGGCTGGGCGCAGTGGCTCACGCCTGTGATCCCAGCACTTTGGGAGACTGAGGTGTGTGGATCATGAGATCAGGAGTTCGAGACCAGCCTGGCCAACATGGTGAAACCCCGTCTCTACTAAAAATACAAAAAAAATTAGCTGGGCATAGTGGTGCATGCCTGTAATCCTAGCTACTCAGGAGGCTGAAGCAGGAGAATTGCTTGAACCTGGGAGGCGGAGGTTGCCGTGAATTGAGATTGTGCCTCTGCCTTCCAGTCTGAATGACAGAGTGAGACTCTGTCTCAGAAAAAAACTAAACAAAACAAAAAAAATCTGGAATAGAACAGGACCACTGCCTAAGTGTTCTGAGTATTGGTTTTTAGTTTTATTCTGTTTCAGTTACACTTAACTAAGATTTTGTAGTCTTATCCACAAAGATAAGTAACTGTTATTTTACTTACCCACCACACCCAGCTAATTTTTTGTTATTATACTTCTTTTATTAGATGAAGAAACTAAAGCACAGCAAGATTAAATAGCTTGTGTAAGGTCACACAGCTAGTAAGAGGTAGATCCTGGATTTGAACCTAGCCAATTTGCTTTCAGAACCTTTCTTAGGATCCAGGGCCAGAGAGACTGAATACCTTACCTTGTTAATACCTTACTGAAATGGAACTACATTATATTCATGGTGATCCTAATTTATTGACTTAACTCTAACCTTTGCTATATTTTTTATCTGTCTGGACCTTAATCCTCTGTGCTGTTTATTTGTCTTCATTTGTTGTTACTGCAAGTTCACATTCATATGGCAGCCATGGAATTCATACTATTATCAATATATTGTATCATCAATAAAAGGTGAATGTACCAACATACAAACTTCAGTGTTTTCTACTTTTATTTATTTGAATGCACTAGTGGATCCTAGATTAATCCTTTGAAGGAGAGAGCTTACCTTAAAATAACACCAAAGTATATCCTGATAGTATATGTGAGATTCAAGTTCTGATATTTTTGAAAAATTAAATATCTTTGCAGTGGAATGAATATGGTAGAAAATGTCTAATTCTTGTTCAGTGGAAATTTGGCCTTCCTAATTAATAGTATTTACTGATACTTTTATATTCTTTGTTTCTCCTACCCTGAATTTCATTTTTTAGTTTTTCATGTATTTGCAAGTTGAAAATTGATTCAAATTAGGACTTTTATGCATTATTGTAGAATTTAATTTCACACATTATAGATTTTGAAATTTATTGTAATCTTGGCTCAGAACTATTGTTCCGAGTCGCAGTGTAATACAGTCTGCTGGTTGAATCTAATTAAGGTGTCGTATCACTTGCATGCAGTATGTATCTTTGCCTAGAATGTTCTAAAATTCCTCACTTGGGAATAACACTTTCCTCAGTTCTTGGTTTGATTGAAAAACCCAGCAATATTTGATGCACCGTATGTAACTCTTGTTTAAAAGGCAGACTTCGTTTATCTTTTGCATTTGTTGACTATTTTAACCAAAATGCTCAGCTGCAATTTCCAGCATGATTACTAATGGCTTGAATATTAATCTTATTAATGTCACCTATATTCATTTGTCATCACTGCATTCAAAGACAAGCACGACTGTACTCCAGCTGTGGTATATAAATATTAGGGAAGTATAAATAATTTAGCAATTGAAAATAGAGTAGCTTGAAAATAAAATTGCTGCCTAACAATTATAATTTATAATTTTAAAGAAAATGAGCAAGTTGTCTCTTTATGAAATTATATTTTTACAATTACAGAGTTGACTATAGCACCCCTATGATTATGTATTGGAGAGATGGCCTGCCTCTTTTAGAACAGTGTGAAAAACAAACAATTTCAAGCCAATGGAATTCCCAGGATTATTTTGCTTTGTCCATAGATCTTTTCTCCCCCTCTTCACTTGGATTCTTCCACTGTTATCTGTTTCTTGCTCTTATTTGCAAGGTAATTGTCCCTTAAATAAACAAACACTAATTCTTTAAAGAATAGCAGAAACAAGGGTCCTATCTCTGACCCTTTTTTGCTCTGTAACAGTGTTTCTCAACATTAACACCGTTGGCATTGGAACCACATAATTCGTTGTTGTAGGGGACTGTCATGCATTATAGGATGATTAGCAGCCTCCATGACCTTTATCCACTAATTGCTAGGGGTAATATCCACGTAGTGACAATTTAGAATGTTTCCATACACTACCAGATGTCCCCTTGTAGGACAAATCATCCCCAGTGCCCTACAATATTGAACAAGTACTTAATCTCCCTGGCTGAGACTTGGTTTCTCCATTTGTATAATGTGGTTAATAGTCCCTGCCTACTATACGGGGTAAAATATATGTACAGGTGTTCTGTGCATTTTAAAGCATGGTGTACAAATAAGAAATTGGGTTAAGCCTGGCAGCAGAGCTCATTTCTGAACTCTATTTTGGCCAGTATTTCAACACAGAGAATGAAGCTGAGAATGTCAGGACATGGTAATGAGTCAGAAGCCTTATGACCCACTTGTGAGTGATACTCTACAGAGGTGTTCTGCCCAAATAGGGGAAGTGGATGGGTACATTTCAGGAGGTGATGTCAACAGGGCTTGACTAGGCGATGTGTACCTTACCAGACAATCCTGAGATTCTGAGATAGCTGCAGTGGGGCAGTGCTCCATTGGGAAGGCCTATGACATTCCTCAGAATGCCTTTAGCCTTTCTTGCTGTACCGAGTATTTAGCACTTTTAGATACACGGCTTTTGGCCAATGTGCCCATCTCTGGCCCTCAGAAAAGGAATACTGCTTTTTTGAGTATTCCTATCTCCTCCTATTTATTTCAGATTCAATACATATTTATTGTCTCTTACGTGCAAGGCAGTATGCCAAGTGCTTTCACATACATTGTCTTGGTTTATAATCCTGTAAGTGGCATTAGTTGTATTACAGATAGTAATAATGGTAGTAATAGCATCATCAGCAGCAGTCGAAGCTAACATTTATCAAGTTCTTGCTGTGTTCATGGCACTGTGCTAAGTGCTTTATGTATACTAAATCATTGAATCCTAGCAAAAATTCTATGCAGTAGGTATTGTTGTTATACTTCTTTTTTTTTGTTTTTTGAGATGGAGTCTCGCTCTCTTGCCCAGGCTGGAATGCAGTGGTGCGATCTCGGCTCACTGTAACCTCCGCCTCCCTAGTTCAAGTGATTCTTCTGCCTTAGCCTCCCAAGTAGCTGGGACTACAGGCACGCGCCACCACACTCAGCTAATTTTGGTTGTTATACTTTTTTTTTAGATGAAGAAACTAAAGCACGGCAAGGTTAAATAGCTTGTATAAGGTCATACAGCTAGTAAGAGGTAGATCCTGGATTTGAACCTAGGCAATTTGTTTTCAGAGCCTTTCTTAGGAAACGGGGCCAGAGAGACGGAATACTCTTACAAGCCCATGGAGCCAGTAAGAGGTGGAACTGGGATTCAAATATAATATATGACTTCAATCCATTGCTGTTCCAATGTGCCAAACACCACACTTCTCATTCACTTGTTTTTTTCTGCTTCTTTCTGGATAGGATTGCTTCCATGGTGCCAGCTTATAGCTGGGGAATCTATTAAAAGATACTTTAAGAATTCAAAATAGGTTGATAAAAAGGGGTGATAAAAAGGCAAAGAGGAATTTGGAATCAGTGTGGTAGAGCTCTCTTTAGTACTTTGGTCTGAGTATTTATTTATACATTTGGTTTCTGTGGCGTACTCCTTTTAGTTAAGAGTACTTTTCAGAATTTAAAGGCATAATGTCTCTTATTACGATAGCTTCAGAATTTAAAGGCATAATGTCTTTTGATTATGATAGATCTGGTTATGGGTCTGTTATTTGTGTGTTGGAGCAGACCAGAAAGGACTGAAACCTGCAATCAGACTTGTCCTTGAGATGGGCAGATGCTGGTGTCGGGGAGGTGATGTGAAGCAGCTAAACCCTCATAGATAGTGTATGAGCTTCCTAGGGTTGTTGTAACAAAGTACTGGAGAGTATTGGGTTAAAACAACAGAAATGGATTCTTGCGCAGTTGGAGGGATACTGTTCAATCCAGTACAGATAGTGTCCAGAGAGTAAGCAGCAAACAGCTTTGCAAATAGCAGAGGAGAGACCACCCAGAGTACAGGGAGTGAAGCTGGCAGAGGACGCTCTAGGAGCAGGCTGTGATCAGAGACTCAGGTAGCTCATGGCCATTTGATCAGCACATAGGAAGCTCTTTGTTCCAAGCTAATCTCCACTCTCTATGGGACCCTGGCAAGAGCAAGCTGAAATATTTGAGGCCGGGCAAATAAGCAGTTTGCCAAGAAATAGAACAAGGCAGGTCCTCAGGATTGGGATCACGAAAAGCCTGGGTCTCAGGAATAAAGTAAAGCTCAGATATGAAAGTGGGGCCAAGTAGGTCAGGGCCAATCATGCAACAACTGTGACTCACTCCTGCTGACTCCCAGAGAGCCAGCTAGAGCATCTAAAACCCCTCCTTCCCAGGGATAGGCATGGAGCCCAGGCAGCAGTGAGCCTTCAGGTTGGGGTCTAGTTGGCTGTAGATGAAGCATGGTGGGGAGAAATGAATTCAAGGCTTCATTGCTGTAGTTCAAAAACAAACTTTGAGCCAGGCACGGTGGCTCATGCCTGTAATCTCAGCACTTTGGGAGGCTGAGGTCAGGAGTTTGAGACCAGCCTGGCCAACATGGTGAGACCATGTCTCTACTTAAAATGCAAAAATTAGCCAGCCATGGTGGTGCATGCCTGTAATCCTAGCTACTCATTAGGCTGAGGCAGAAGAATGGCTTGAACCCAGAAGGCAGAGGTTGCAGTGAGCGAAGATTGTACCATGAGAGTCCATCTCAAAAAAAAAAAAAAATTATGAAGAGTAACATTCATCACAGAATTGTTTATGATATAATTAGGAACTGGTCTATGACAAACTCCAGAGGGTCTCCAAAATGAATGAAAGACAAAATGCACTGAATAAGGATTCTAGGTTAGAAATGTAAGTGCACTGTAATTGCAGCACTTTGGGAGGCCGAGACGGGCGGATCACGAGGTCAGGAGATCGAGATCACCCTGGCTAACACGGTGAAACCCTGTCTCTACTAAAAAATAGAAAAAAACTAGCCAGGCTAGGTGGCGGGCGCCTGTAGTCCCAGCTGCTCGGGAGGCTGAGGCAGGAGAATGGCATAAACCCGGGAGG
>NW_012114944.1:945447-950379 GCF_000951035.1 Colobus angolensis palliatus
AAAAAAAAAAAAAAAGGCAAGGGGGGAGAGGAGCAGTCATGGTGGCTCACGCCTGTAATTTCCTGCACTTTTGGAGGCTAAGGTGGGTGACTCAGAGCGAGACATCGTCTCAAAAAAAAAAAAAAAAAAAAGAAATATAGTAAGTGCAAGTGTGGCAGGCCAGGTCTCACTAATGCAGGCCTCTATTACAACTGTCTCAGCACTGACTGAGTAGCTAGGGTATACATTAAAAGCTAATTGAGCCAGTGCCCTTATACCAAGGCTGGAATGTAACAAAGAGCCCACCAAGAGTTTTGCCTGGGCTTTCCCAGGGCCTTGAAGCATGACAAGATAACGAAGGAATTCTTATCAGGACCCTTTTAGGATTAAACAAATTATATTGGGGGTCTGAAGAAATTCCCCAGGCCTACACAAACAATTTCATTGGAGTCTAAAGGAACTCCCCAAACCTTTATGATTTAGCAGGATACAAGGTAAGGGTAATCACCCCAGCACCTAGACCCATTTAGATTAAGTAAACTTACTGAGCCTCCAGAAGGTCTTCAGGACTCAGACCTTAGTTATAGCTTAAAAGAAGTTAATCACTTATGTTTTTAGATAAATACACACTTACATGTAGACATATAGCTTAGAAGATATATAAGCTCTGGAAAACTTGGTAATTTTGAGTTGGTCTGGCGATAATTTCCAGGCCTTTTCCCTGTGGCTGGTTACAGAGATAAAAATTCTTCCTCCCCAGTTCATCTACATCTTGTTATTGGGCCACAAGGAATAGCAGCCCAAGAGGCTGGGCGAGGTGGCTCACGGCTGTAATCCCAGCACTTTGGGAGGCTGAGGCGGGTGGATCACCTGAGGTCAGGAGTTTGAGACCAGCCTGACCAACATGGTGAAACCCCATCTCTACTAAAAATACAAAAAATTAACCAGGTGTGGTGGCAGGCACCTGTAATCCCAGCTACTCTGGAGGCTGAGGCAGGAGAATTGCTTGAACCCGGGAGGCAGAGGCTGATCGCGCCATTGCACTCCAGCCTGGGCAACAAGAGTGAAACTCCATCTCAAGAAAAAAAAAAAAAAACGAAAAACAAAAGAAAAGAAGTAGCAGCCTGACCCTCAGTTTAGTCTGGGAACACAAGGGAGACAAGGACAATCACAAGCGCACGCGCACGCACACACACACACACACATACACACACGCCAACTGTAAATGAATGCGGCTAGAAGGATGGAGGCAGGTAGGTGAGGAAGCCATTGACTCGTACCGGCATTGGGGTTCTCTGTTCTATGAACTGTCTAGGATATAATTCTTACAGAATCAGTCCACCTTAAAGGTGAAGGAGAAAATAGACAGGTATGGATCACTCAGAGTCCTAAGATGTTAAGGCAGGCTGGCTTTTGATTATGTTAAAGAAATAATCAAAGTCCCAGAGAAGCATTGTCAAACAATAAATCTAAAAAGAAAGGGTCAAAAATCCACCTCGCTGATGAGAGTAGACACACTGACCTACGAGTGTTTCCTAGGAAGAACAGTAGCTTTCATTTTACAAATGACTTTTAATATTATTACATTTTTATTCCCTTTGTCTAAAGCACTCAGTATTACCCAGAGAGCCCCCCCACCTTTTTTTTTTTGAGACAAGAGTTGCGCTCTTGTTGCCCAGGCTGGAGTGCAATGGTGTGATCTCGGCTCACTGCAACCTCTGCCTCCCAGCTTCAAGCAATTCTCCTATCTCAGCCTCCTGAGTAGCTAGGAATTATAGGTGCCCGCCACCACACCTGGCTAATTTTGTGTTTTTAGTAGAGACGGGGTTTCTCCATGTTGGTCAGGCTGGTCTCAAACTCCCGACCTCAGATGATCCGCCTGCCTTGGCCTCCCAAAGTGTTGGGATTACAGGCGTGAGCCACCGCGCCCAGCCTGAGAGCCCATTCTTATTTATACCTTGCCAGGGCACCTTAACACTTGCCAGAGACAGAAACTAACAAAGTTTTTTGTTTGTTTGTTTTGTTTTTGAGATGGAGTTTCACTCTTGTTGCCCAGGCTGGAATGCAATGGTGCAATCTCGGCTCACTGCAACCTCCACCTCCTGGGTTCAAGTGATTCTTCTGCCTCAGCCTCCCAAGTAGGTGGGATTACAGACATGTGCCTCCATGCCTGGCTAATTTTTTGTGTTTAGTAGAGACAGGGTTTCACCATGTTGGTTGGGCTGGTCTCAAACTCCTGACCTTGGCTTTCCAAAGTGCTGGCATTACAGACATGAGCCACTGTGCCCAGCTCAGAGTTTGTTTTTGAATTATAGCAATGAAGCTTTGAATTTATTTTTCCCTACCAAGCCTCATGTACAGCCAACTGGACCCCAACCTGAAGGCTCACTGCTGCCTGGGCTCCATGCCTATCCCTGGGAAGGAGGGGTTTTAGATGCTCTAGCTGGCTCTCTGGAAGTCAGCAGTAGTCTGTGACAGTTGCCTGTGACCTTTGGAAAAGGCTTTTTCTCAATTTGTTGTTAACTTTGTTAATGATTTTTTTTTTTTTTTTTTGAGACGGAGTCTCGCTCTATTGGCAGGCTGGAGTGCAGTGGTATGATCTCGGCTCACTGCAACCTCCACCTCCCAGATTCAAGCAATTCTCCTGCCTCAGCCTCCCGAGTAGCTGGGACTACAGGTGTGTGCCACCATGCCCAGCTAATTTTTGTATTTTTAGTAGAGACGGGGTTTCACCATATTGACCAGGATGGTCTTGATCTCTTGACCTCATGATCCACCCACCTTGGCCTCCCATAGTGCTGGGATTACGGGTGTGAGCCACCATGCCCAGCCAAGAAATTGATTTTTTTTAGTTAATAATGTTTACCAAGTATTGTAGTTGGGTGAAGTCTTCAAGCTTAAAAGTAAACCTCCAGCATGTTATTACCTAAGGAATTTGTGTCATATATTATTCTTTATAGTGGTTGGCTTTGCTGTCATGTCTAGAAAGATTATAAAAATAATCACTTGTGCTTTCTTTAACCCTTATGGTTTTGTTTTGTATTTCCCTTTTTTTTTTTTTTTTTTGAGACAGAGTCTTGTTCTGTCGCCCAGGCTAGAGTGCTGCAGTGACGCAATTTCAGCTCACTGCAACCTCTGCCTCCTGGGTTCGAGCAATTCTCTTGCCTCAGCCTCCCGAATAGATGGGACTACAGGCGCCTGCCACCATGCCCAGCTAATTTTTGTATTTTTAGTAGAGACGAGGTTTCCCTTTGTTAGCCAGGATGGTCTGGAACTCCTGACCTCGTGATCCACCCGCCTTGGCGTCCCAAAGTGCTGGGATTATGGTTGTGAGCCACTGTGCCCAGCCTGGTTTTGTATTTTCATTTAATCTGGGTGGAATTAATTTTGGTATGTTCTGTGAATTATAGTTCAATCAGTTTTTCTCAAATAACTTGTTATCTTAGCATCATTAAACAATGTGATTTCTGCTGTGAGAAACTGTAGTATTGCTTCCTCTGAATTGGGAAAGAGGATGTGTGTGGCAGGTTTGTAAGAGATATTCTATCATGTGTTAGTATTTAGCCAAGTCCCTGATCTTATCTTTGATGACTTGCCATAATTTCTGAGTATACTAGGTTGTATACGTTTGCCTTCTTAGTCTCTTTTAGTCCTAAAAGAGGTATTTAACTTAGAAAGTGGCTTTCACTAATTTTCCTCAAAGATTGTGAATTCTGTTTTGTGGATGACCTGTTTTTAACCATAGCCTATGTCCTGTCACCAAATATACTTTTCTGCTGCTTCATTTTGTCAACTGATAATTGCTCTGAGATTATAAACTAATACTTGTTTCAGCAGCACAAAAATGGACTACAGTGTTTACTTGCTGTCCGTTTAATACTACAGATTCCAAAGCCGTATTACATTTATGTTTTCTACTGTTATGTTCTTTGTGGTCTAGCCCTTCTCTGATATGTGGGTAATTTAGAGGCAATGATAGTATTTAATATGCTTGATTTTTGAGATGGAGTCTCGCTCTGTCACCCAGGTTGGAGTGCAGTGGCGCGATCTTGGCTTACTGCAACCTCCGCCTCCCGGGTTCAAGTGATTCTCCTGCCTCAGCCTCCTGAGTAGCTGGGATTACAGGCGCCTGCCACCACGACTGGCTAATTTTTGTATTTTTAGTAGAGACGGGGTTTCACCATATTGACCAGGATGGTCTTGATCTCTTGACCTCATGATCCACCCACCTTGGCCTCCCATAGTGCTGGGATTACGGGTGTGAGCCACCATGCCCAGCCAAGAAATTGATTTTTTTTAGTTAATAATGTTTACCAAGTATTGTAGTTGGGTGAAGTCTTCAAGCTTAAAAGTAAACCTCCAGCATGTTATTACCTAAGGAATTTGTGTCAAGGCTGATTGAACCTGAATCTCTTAAATGTTTTGTTTTTTGTAGAGAGGAAAATATGATGTTCCTAAGTGGCTCTCTCCCAGTAGCATTCTGCTTCTTCAACAAATGCTGCAGGTAAACTTTATTTTTAAATAATAGAAGTCTATTGTAATTGTTTGGTTCAACTTTTAAGATATCTGTGGTGCTATGTCATTTCCTATTAGCTTGAAAAAAATCCCACTCATATCTACCTTGAAAATATCCTCTATTAGATCCTTTCTTAATTATGTTGTAAACCTAATTTGTTTTAGACACCTACCATATGTCATAGCTGGTGTGGTTTTTCTTACTTTTTTTTGAGCATTGTCTGTTTTCTCTAACTAGCTCTTGTTCCACTCTCTTTTAATCCCAAAGTATTAATTGATTGATTGATTGATCGATGGAGATAGAGTCTCACTCCTTAGAAGACCCCCAGGCTGGCTGGGCGCGGTGGCTCAAGCCTGTAATCCCAGCACTTTGGGAGGCCGAGACGAGCGGATCACGAGGTCAGGAGATCGAAACCATCCTGGCTAACACGGTGAAAC
>NW_012114944.1:951529-958308 GCF_000951035.1 Colobus angolensis palliatus
ATTTATAGACAGGGTTTTACTCTGTCACCCAGGCTGGAGTACAGTGGTATGATCTTGGCTCACTACAGCCTTGACCCCCAGGCTCAAGTGATCCTTCTACTTCAGCCTCCTGAGTAGCTGGGACCACTGGTACACACCATCACACCTGACTAATTTTTTGTGTTCTTTCTTTAGTTTTCTTTTTTTTGGTTGTTTTTAAATGTTTTTAAATTTTATTTATCATTTCATTCCTTATAATTACTTTCAGCAAACCATATATTTTTTGTAGAGATGGGGTTTTGCTGTGTTGCCCAGGCTGGTTTTTAACTCCTGAGCTCAAGCAATCTGCCTGCCTCGATCTCCAAAAGTGCTGGGATTACAGGTATGAGCCACGGCATCCCGCCTGTTCCCAACTCTTGCACATTAAGTATGGTAGTAGATAATATATGCTTGAATATTAATAATTAATTAATTAAAGATAATAAATGCTTGAATGAGTTGATGTGCTATTGAATGGGCCCTGTTACCTAGTGCAGTGGTTCTCAAACTTCAGCAGATATCAAAATTACCCCAGGCTTGTTAAAATACAGTTTGCTGAACTCCAGCCCCAGAATGTGTAATTCAATAGATTGGGGCAGGACTGAAATTTTGCATTTCTAACAAGCTCCCAGAAGATGCTGATGCTGCAGGTCTTGGGGCCACACTTTGAGAACCACAGTTTTAGTGGAATGAGCCTCTGAGGGTGAAAGATAGGAGTGCTGAAGCCTACGTAAGCACTCTACCAATTAATCAATGTATCACCTAATCTGATCTATAAAACGGGGGTTCCGAGCCTGGCCTCACTGCTATGTAGTAGTATGAGGACAAAGTGAGATTGATAGGAAACACTTTGAAAATCTGAGTATCTTATTAGTGCAATTTTTTTTCATTATGTATTCAGAATATCTTCTGTTTTTTTCATCTATTAAATCATCTCCATCTTTTATTCAAAATTTACCTCAAACTCACTCACCTTGATTAAGTAGGGCCAGACCACCAAATCTCCGTAATGAAATTGAAAATGCCTTACTCTTTCTTCTAGACTCCAAAAAAACCTTAAATCTTTGTTAATTTTCTCTCCTTACCTTTGAAAATTACAAATGGAAAGGTGTGCTTTTCAACTTGTTCTGTGTGATTGTAAGCTCATTGGAGGTAGAGATTGCATGTTTAGTATGAATGCCCTGCATTGTGGCTGCTTGAATGTTGAATTGGTGAATATTTCCCGTGAATAGGTTTTCCAGCAAAAGACTATTACATCATACAATAGATTGACTGAACTTCATGAATAATGTCCATACCAATGAAGTTCATGTTTGTTAAACATTTATCTTCTAAGCCTGTGTTGTTTGCTATAGTTTTCTTGCCTCTGTTGCCTTTTTAAAAGAATTTATTCCAAGGCCATTTTAAGGTCTTTGACAGCATTTTTGTGATGATAAATTTTACATCTGTTGTGATGCATTTTTAGTTCTCAGGAGGAAAGGTGTTCTATGTTCTGTATTTGAAATGTTAATCTCTAACTACTTTTTAATGGCCACTAGGTGGACCCAAAGAAACGGATTTCTATGAAAAATCTATTGAACCATCCCTGGATCATGCAAGATTACAACTATCCTGTTGAGTGGCAAAGCAAGAATCCTGTAAGTAAAATGAAATCCAGTAGAATTTTTTTTTTTTTTTAAACTTTGTGTGGTCTTTGGGTGAATTCAGAACCTACAATGATGTGGTCTAAATATACAAGAAAATATATTTTGTAGACTTATTAATCAGATTGGTGTTTGGGAGACTTGACACCTAATAGACAGTGGTTCCTTGACCCTATCTGCAAATGAGAATTACCTGGGACCTTAAAAAGAAATGCCTGCTCCCCATCTGAGAACACTTAATGGGAGTTTTTAAAGCTCCCTGGTGTTTCTCATGTGCAGTCAGTCACGGTGCTCTGGGAATCTTGGGCAAGTTACTTAACTTTGCAGAGCCTATTTATTCATCTGTAAAAAGTAGGCTAAACCACTTCTACTTCCCAGAGAAGTTATGAGGGTACAGTAGTTCTCAAACTTTTTAGTTTGAGGACCCCTTTATACTCTTAATATTTATTTATTCATTAAAAAGTAACATAAAACTATTATATAGTAACACAAATATTTTTATGAAGAAAAACCATTTACAAAATACATTTAGCAAAAAGAATGACACTGTTTTACAACTTTGCAAATTTCTTTAAAGTCTAGCTTAATAGAAGACACCTGTATACCCACGTGCTTCTGTGTTCAGTCTCAGTCTGTTTGATAGGTTTTGATCGAAGCCAAGGAATAAAATGCAGCCTCACACAGATATGTAGTAGGAAAAGGAAGACAAATTTTAATAGCCTTTCAGACAGTTTCTGATATCCCATTAAAACTTGAAAAGTGGTAGTTTCTTAAAGGGTAATTACATGTGGAATCTGAAGCCATATCAATGAAATTTTGTACTGTATTCCATAAAATCCATTGTTCTGTCCATTAGATCTTTTCCCCACATAACATGATGCATTGGTTATTTGGAAAACACTGGTTCACTGAGTTATGCAAATCTTCCAAACGTTAACAGATTTCGTTATACAACATTAAATCACGTTCCTTAAAATCACTACTGATCTCAGTAGAAAAGTCTTTTAACTATTGGAAAGCACTCAAGACCATGGTGGCAAGTAAAAGTTTTCTAAATTCTAATTTTTGCTTAAAAGTTCAAATTCTGTCATTGACAACAAATGTGTCATTTTCCTTGAACTGACAAGTTCCCATGGTTCATTTTTGAGAAAATGTCTGCTAAACATTTAAGTCTAAATAAGTATAGTTGGTCAGTGTTCTTTCTCGTCAAAATAGTTTTCTTTGAAAAAAACAGCTAATTAGGCCAGGCATGGTAGCTTGCGTCTGTAATCCCAGCACTTTGGGAGGCTGAGGCAGGCATATTACTTTAGGTCAGGAGTTCTAAACCAGCCTGGCCAACATGGTAAAACCCCATCTTTACTGAAAATGCAAAAAATTAGTTGGCATGGTAGTGCCTATAATCCCAGGTTCTCGGGAGGCTGAGGCAGAAGAATTGCTTGAACCCAGGAGGCAGAGGTTGCAGTGAGCTGAGAGCGCCACCGCACTCCAGCCTTGGGTGACAGAGTGAGACTCTGTTTCAAAAAGAAAAGAAAAGAGGCTGGGTGCGGTGGCTCACGTCTGTAATCCCAGCACTTTGGGATCCCAGGCAGGCAGATCACGAGGTCAGGAGTTCGAGACCAACCTGACCAATATGGTGACACTCCGTCTCTACTAAAAATACAAAAATCAGCTGGGTGTGGTGGCACACACCTGTAATCCCAGCTACTAAGGAAGCTGAGGCAGGAGAATCGCTTGAACCCCAGAGGAGAGTGAGACTCCATCTCAAAAAGAAAAAGAAAAAAATGGCTAATTGAGCTCATAATTCAGTCACACAGGTGCTTTTCCTCAAGACAGCTATCATACTTTGGTATGTAGAAGTACATTATGCTACTACCTGTTTAGTCACACAGAATATGTACTCAAAGTAAAAATGTAATAAAATTAATATCTTTTACTGGTTTATCAAGGAAATTCTTAATTAAAACTGCCTTCTTTTCAAACTATGGGTATATGACAAAGAATACAATATTTTAGTACAGTTTGGTGCCACTGCATTGATTAATACTAAGGTGCCAGCAATTTTATTTATTTAATTTTAATTTTTTATTTTTTTGAGAGGGAATCTCGCTATTATCATCCAGACTGGAGTGCAATGGCACGATCTTGACTGATTGCAACCTCCATTTCCCAGTTTCAAGCAATTCTCCTGCCTCAGCCACCTGAGTAGTTGGGATTACAGCCACCTGCTACAACATTTGGCTAATTTTTGCATTTTTAGTAGAGACAGGATTTCACCATGTTGGCTAGGCTGGTCTCGAACTCCTGACCTCAGGTGATCCACCTGCCTCAGCCTCCCAAAATGCTGAGATTACAGGCATGAGCCACTGTACCCAGCTGCCAGCAATTTTACTTATCACTGCTTTCATACCATCCATACAAATGTCAACACTTTGATAAATGAAAAATAATATTATAAAAATAGTTTGATCTTGGAGACTCTCAGGCATCTGCAGACCATGCTTTGAGAACTGGTCTAACATGCGTATATGTAAAAAACATAAACAACACCAAATGTTGTTTAAGTTTAAACAGTTTTAAAAATATTTCTACATTGTTTTTAAAAAATGCTTTTTTTTTTTTTTGAGACAGAGTCTTGCTCTGATGCCCAGGCTGGAGTGCAGTGGCACAATCTCGGCTCACCACAACCTCTGCCTTCTGGGTTCAAGTGATTCTCTTGCCTCAGCCTCCCGAGGAGCTGGGACTACAGGCATGCGCCACCATGCCTGGCTAATTTGTATATTTTTAGTAGAGACGGGGTTTTACTGTGTTGGCCAGGCTGGTCTCGAACTCCTGACCTGCCTGCCTCGGCCTCAAAGTGTTGGGATTACAGGCATGAGCCACTGCGCCGGGCCTTAAAAATGCTTTTTTTCAAACAAACGGCCACTTGGTAAAAATGTGGATATTACTATAGGACATGGATATTTTGTGTATTAGTTACTGTTGCATTAAGAACTACCCTGAAATTTAGTGGTTTAAAACAATAATTTGGCTGGGTGCGATGGCTCACACCTGTAATCCTGCACTTTGGGAGACCAAGGCAGGTGGATCACCTGAGGTTGGGAGTTTGAGACCAGCCTGACCAAGATGGAGAAACCCCATTTCTACTAAAAATACAAAATCAGCCTGGCATGGTGGTGCATGCCTGTAATCCCAACTACTCGGGAGGCTGAGGCAGGAGAATCACTTGAACCTGGGAAGCAGAGGTTGCGGTGAACCGAGATTGCACCATTGCACTCCAGCCTGGGCAACAAGAGTGAAACTCTGCCTCAAAAAATAAATAATAATAAAAAATAATAATAATTTACAATTCTGTGGACCAGACATTTGGGCTGGGTTCAGCTGGGCCGTTCTTATGTAGGCCTTGCCTGGGGTCGTGGCTACAGTTGTCTTGTAACTGGGCTGAATGGTCCAAGCCTCGCTAGAAAGACTGGCTGTTTCCTGGGCCACATGTGTCCATCAGGCTAACCTGAACTTTTTTATATAGCAACTGGATTTTCTTCTCTTTTGTTTTCTTTTTTTTTTTTTTTTTTGAGACCAAGTCTCACTCTGTCACCCAGGCTGGAGGGCAGTGGCGCGATCTCTGCTCACTGCAAGCTCCGCTTCCCGGGTTCAAGCCATTCTCCTGCCTCAGCCTCCCGAGTAGCTGGCACTACAGGTGCCCGCCACCATGCCTGGCTAATTTTTTGTTTTTTTTTTTTAGTAGAGACGGGGTTTCACCGTGTTAGTCAGGATGGTCTCGATCTCCTGACCTCATTATCCACCTGCCTCAGCCTCCCAAAGTGCTGGGATTATAGGCATGAGCCACCGCGCCCGGCCAGCAACTGCATTTCAGAAGAAGAAAGAGGATAAGCCCTAATACTGTAGCATTTTTCAAGCCTCTGCTTGCATTGTACTAACTAGTGTCCCACTGGCCAAAGCAAGCCATGTGGCAAAGCCCAGAGCCACTATGGAAACTGTATCTTTCAAGGTTGTACAATTCTTATTCTCTATTTATACATAAGGGAATGGAAAAATGAAAAACAACTATTTATGAAATAAATTTAGTGAGAAGAGTGGCATGGCTTTACATCTTTGCCGATTTCTTTGAAGTCTGTCTTATTAGAAGACACTCATGCTTCTGCATTCAGCCTGTTTTGATAATGTTGTTTTGATTGAAACAAATGAAGAAAATACAGCCTCACAGAGATATGTAATTAGAAAAAAGAGAAGTATTTTAATAGTGTTTCCAGATAATTGGGGATATTCTCTGATATCTCACCAAAACTTTTTCAGTGAACTAGGACATGTGCATCAATCAACAGAATAGCTTAGAGGTGTGTCTCAGATATGCCATAGCATAGAATTGGTAGATCTGTGGGGTATTTGCTTTCTGGAATAATCACACCAATGTAAATATCCTTCCCAGTAGCCAGCTCATCTTGGAAAGAAAGACTATACTTGTTCCAGGCCCCTTCTCACTATTCTGCCCACTATTAATGGGCCATGTGTCCTGAACTGAAATCACTCCTGATTCTCCTATGATTGTTAACTCCTAAAACTTTCTCATATCCAAATTTCCCCTGGCCCTACGTGACATCTTTAATATCTGTTGAGCAAATACAACATAATTCTAACAGCAACCATACCAAGATCCTAAGAATAGTAGAATGTGCAAGCATCTGAGCAGTGTAGCAGCAGAACCAGGAAAGCTATGATGTGCCCCTTGTGAGGTGGAGAGAGTGGGTGGTGCAAATGCCTGTGTTCAGCCATTGGGGGTCATCATTTCTCCATGTGTGGAGGGCTTTGCACATCTCAGCCATGATCCTAATAGGATAGAATACATTACTATTTGTGTTAGATGCCAAAATGAAGAAAGTCTCTACTTTCTACAACCCCAATTTTTTTTTTATTTGGGACACAGTATAAAGTAAAATATATAAAGTTTTGAGTGTTCCAAAAGAGTCTACCGTTTCCCTTACTTTTTTTTTTTTTTGAAAATGGAGTTTCGGGCCGGGCGCGGTGGCTCAAGCCTGTAATCCCAGCACTTTGGGAGGCCGAGGCGGGTGGATCACGAGGTCAGGAGATCGAGACCATCCTGGC
>NW_012114944.1:959464-960892 GCF_000951035.1 Colobus angolensis palliatus
GACAGAGCGAGACTCCGTCTCAAAAAAAAAAAAAAAAAAAAGAAAAGAAAAACCTGGGGCTAGGAATGAAAAATGCCAGTCTTGGGCAGATCACAGTAACTTTTCTGAGTCTTCATTTTATCACCTCTAATATGGGTATTCTAATGTCAATCTGTGCATGTTTGGGTCATGTTTTGCCATTTATAGAGTACCTTTACATGTTGTATCATTAATCTCTTTTGCCTGCCTTGCAGAGCTGTTATAAAATCAAATGAATTATATACAGGAGAGGCATAATGGATTGTTGTTGCTTTTTGAAGGATTTGCTTTTCTCTTTCAGTATTGTGTTTCATCAAGAGTGAACTATTTAAAAAATTCAGATTTCCTTGAATATTTAAGGTATAGATGCTGCCTGTTCTGTAACTCTATGCATGATCTCCTCCTACCATTTTCATACATAGTTCTGGTACCCAAGTATTGTATCAAATAGAAGTTATAGTCAGTTCCATTTTCTGCCTTAGTGAACAGGAAATGTAGTAGGCACAGATAATCCAAAATAATTGGCTAGCTTTTGGGATGCAGTTTTGTACTTCATTTGAGTATGTGTGTCTGAGAATTCAGAACGCTTTAAGTATTGACCTCCTTGGAAAACACAGCTTGAGATTAATCATGTTTTTCAGACCCTTGGTATCTTTTCTACCCCACTTGTTTCATTGTTTCCAGTTCAGGAGCCCAGCAGAGATGGTAGCACCTCCTTCCTCTGTCTCCTGCCTTTCTCACACATATGCCTTGTGGTAAAGGTACAGGCAGGAGGCTGCGGGAGAGAGGGGTTCTTTTACAGTTAAAAAAAATTTTTTTTTGAACTTAAGATGATGGAGGGAACCTCAAAAATTTATTTTCTTGCTTGAGCAGTGTTGACATCAACAAGAAGATACCAGATATTAAGGTGTCTAGGCTTCTGAGGTTGAGACCATCTTGAGGGGGAATCTATAGTTCTAGGAACAATCACAGTCAAAGCAGCACAATGAAAACTTATTCTTAGCACTTTGGACTTTCACAGTACCACTAGTATAAACCTTTGTGGTCTCTACTTTGTCTGTAACCCATGAGGTTGTCCTTGTACCAGTCAATAATGCAAGGCTGTCTCAGTCTGTTTGAGCTGCTATGACAAAATACCATAAATTGAGTGGCTTAGAGAGGACAGAAATTTATTTCTCACAGTTCTGGAGGTTGGGAAGTTCAAGATCAAGTCATCATAGAGCTACAGTTCTGAAGAGTAAAAATAAAGAAAAAAAAGATCAAGGCACCAGCAGATTTGGTGTTTGATGAGGGCCCACTTTCTGGTTCACAGAATGGTTCTTTCTTGCTGTGTCCTCACATGGTGGAAGGGGACAACGGGGAAAGGCCTCTGGAGCCCCTTCCCTCCCCTCCCCTCCCCTCCCCTCCCCT
>NW_012114944.1:970067-971574 GCF_000951035.1 Colobus angolensis palliatus
GGAGGCGGAGCTTGCAGTGAGCCAAGATCGTGCCACTGCACTCCAGCCTGGGCGACAGAGCGAGACTCCGTCTCAAAAACAAAAAAAAAGGAAAGAAAATACCAATGCAGGTCTTGCAGTAGGGAAGGGGGGTTGTACAGTCCCTGGGCTGTACAACAGAACTCTTTTTTTTGTTTGTTTGAGACAGTCTCACTCTGTTGCCCAGGCTGGAGTGCAATGGTACAATGTCAGCTTACTGCAGCCTCCGCCTCCTGGGTTCAAGTGATTCTCGTGCCACAGCCTCCCAAGTGGCTGGGATTACAGGCACTCACCACCATGCCTGGCTAATTTTTGTATTTTTAGTAGAGATGGGGTTTCACATGCTGGCCAGACCAGCCTCAAACTCCTGACCTCAGGTGATCTGCCCACCCCAGCCTCCCAAAATGCTAGGATTACAGGCATGAACTACTGCGCCCCGCATTGTACCACAGAACTTTAACAACAGTTGCTCAGATAATGATGGGGAAATAAAGGGCTGGGAAAGAGCTCATCTTGAAATGCTTCCTGGAATATGCTTACATCTTAAAAGATTGCAGAGAATGTTGATTCTTCCCCAAGAAATTGACAAATTCATGTTTTACATAATGATATTTGATTGTATAAAGTAATTATGCTGATTTTAAAATGTCAAAACAATGTATTTGTAATTTTTTGTTAATAAAGTGCATAATTTTTTTTTGTAGTTTATTCACCTCGATGATGATTGCGTAACAGAACTTTCTGTACATCACAGAAACAACAGGCAAACAATGGAGGATTTAATTTCACTGGTAAGAAATACAGCATGGGCTGGGTGCAGCAGCTCACGCCTGTAATCCTAGCACTTTGGGAGGCCGAGGTGGGAGGATCACTTCAGGTCAGGAGTTTGAGACCAGCCTGGCCAGTGTGGTGAAACCCCGTCTCTACTAAAAATACAAAAATTAACCGGATGTGGTGGCACGTGCCTGTAATCCCAGCTACTCGGGAGGCTGAGGCATGAGAATCACTTGAACCCAGGAGGCAGAGGCTGCAGTGAGCCGAGATCCCACCCCTGCACTCCAGCCTGGGCGACAAGAGCTAAACTCCATCTCAAAAAAGAAAAAGAAAAAAAAATACAGCAATGCAGCATGAATTTGAGAGTAATATCTTTTGTTTCATTGTTCTTTATTTTATCAGTACATGAAAAATAGTATAGCATTTTCAGACCTATGATTTTATTATGGGTACAAATATTGCATTTAAAAAATATTTACATATGATTTCCACACAATCCTGATGTGTGCTAGATATTTTCTTTAAAAATGAACACTCCATACTTAAAACATTGATGAAGAAGCATTACAGTGAAAAAATAATTAAGAAACAACTGGCCGGGCATGGTGACTCAGGCCTGTAATCCCAGCACTTTGGGAGGCCGAGGCGGGTGGATCATGAGGTCAGGAGATGAAGACCATCCTGGCTAACACAGTGAAACCCCGTCTCTACTAAA
>NW_012114944.1:971624-972175 GCF_000951035.1 Colobus angolensis palliatus
TCCTGACCTTAGGTGATCTGCTGATCTCGGCCTCCCAAAGTTCTGGGGTTACAGATGTGAGCCACCACGCCTGGCCTCCCTTACATCTTAATATAATAATTGCTACTATTTATTGAGCACAGGGTAGAATAGTGTACTATTATAGTAAGGGCTCTCTGTATATTATACTGTGGTATAATATAGGTAGAACTCTTAGGGTAGTACCTTTAAGAGTCAGGCACTAACCTGTGGGCTTTATGTTTTTTAACTCATTTAATCTGTACACCAACCCTCCGAAGTAGGTACTATTATTGCCCCCTTTTGCAGATGAGGCAGCTGAGACACAGAATCATTAAGTAACTTGCCCAAGGTCAAACAATGAGTAAGTGTAGAACCAGGATTTGAACCCACACCGAAGGGTTCTGGAATGGAATGGATCTGATAGACTAGCTGATTCAAGCTCAGGGCCCACATCCTGTGTATTTGCAGCAAGCATTGCTTATCTGGTTTCTATTGAAGTAGCTACTGGAGCAGAGTGATGGAGAGGTGGCATTGTGTTATGGTAGAAAAAC
>NW_012114944.1:973960-976383 GCF_000951035.1 Colobus angolensis palliatus
CCCTCCCCTCCCTTCCCTTCCCTTTCCCCTTTCCCTTTCCTTTCCTCTTCCCTTTCCTCTTCCCTTTCCTTTCCTCTTTCCTTTCCTTTCTTCTTTCCTTTCTTTTCTTCTTTCCATTGCTTTCTTTTCTTTCTCCTTCTGAGATAGGGTCTCATTCTTTTACCCGGGCTGGAGTGCAATGACTTAATCATACGTCACTATAACCTTGAACTCTTGGGCTCAAGTGATCCTCCCACCTCAGCCTCCTGAGTAGCTAGGACTGTGAGCCATTGCACCTGGCTAATTTTTGAATATTTTTTTGTATTAACGGGATCTTGCCGTATTGCCCAGGCCAGTCTCCAACTCCTGGCTTCGAGTGATCCTCCCACCTCAGCCTCCCAATGCCCTGGGATTACAGGCATGTACCATTGTACTTTGGCCTGGGGCCTCTTTTATAAGGGTACTAACCCCATTTATGAGGGCAGAGCCCCCTCATGACCTACTCACCTCCCAAAGGCCCAACCTCCTAATACTATGACACTAGTGATTAGGTTTCAGCATATGAATTGAGAAAAATTTATCTTTACTGTTTCTTTTCATGATGGCAGCCTTACTTTCTGTTGAGCTTTTTGTTACAAGTGTGATGTTCAAAACAAGGGAAGCTCGTGATATTGCCCTGCTTTGTGCTGAGCAGACCTCTCTTTCATGTTATGTTTGATTCTGAATACCTCACTTCGATGTGTAGTATCAACCTGGGGTGTGATCTAAAGAAAGGGCCAGAATAGTAAGGGGAGTTAATCATTAAAGTGGAGGTTGGCAGAACTAGAAAACAGAAGACTTGCAGAGGAAGGGTTGCTTATAATAGGAATACTCAAATTTCTGAAAGGCTCTTCTATCATAGAGGAAATAGAATTATGACTGTTAGTGAAAATAACCGTTTTTTGAGGGCCTGCTCTGTTGAGATGTTGTACTAGGCACTTGCTGTATGTTGCATATATTGCAGGGCATGTACTATCTCTCTCTAACAGATGATGAAACTGAGACACAGAGGTGTAGTCATGTTCAAGGCCACATGGTTATTAGTCCTGTTGCAATTAAAACTAAGGTCTGTCTAATTCCAAAGCCTGTTAGCCATCAGGTTGTACCAATTCCCAGTGGACAGAGATCGCAGGGAGACAGACCTCAGGCAGCAGGGGGGAGATGCTAACCATTCCAGCTGTTCTGTGTACACTTTAGAGGAGGCCTTTAAGCAGAACGTAAAGCATCCCACACTTGGGCTGCCATAAAGAGAGTTTTTTTTTGAGATGGAGTTTGCTGTTGTTGCCTAGCCTGGAGTGCAATGGTTTGATCTCAGCTCCCCACAACCTCCGCCTCCTGGGTTCAAGTGATTCTCATGCCTCAGCCTCCTGAGTAGCTGGGATTACAGGCCTGCGCCATCACGCCTGGCTAATTTTGTATTTTTAGTCGAGATGGGGTTTCTCCATGTTGATCAGGCTGGTCTCGCACTCCTGACCTCAGATGATCCACCCACCTCGGCCTCCCAAAGTGCTGGGATTACAGGCGTGAGCCACCGCACCTGGCCTAAGAGAGTTCTTATGTTGGAAAGATGAACTTTAAAGTTATATTCCTCTGCTTCTCTTCCCGTGTAATCTTCTGAGCTCCCTTCCAGGTCCAGGCCAGGCTATTCCTGCCTTTTTGTTCTCAGTGATCCTTGTTTGGTTTTTTTTTTTTTTGAGACGGAGTCTCGCTCTGTTGCGGCCCAGGCTGGAGCGCAGTGGCCGGATCTCAGCTCACTGCAAGCTCCGCCTCCCGGATTTACGCCATTCTCCTGCCTCAGCCTCCCGAGTAGCTGGGACTACAGGTGCCTGCCACCTCGCCTGGCTAGTTTTTTGTATTTTTTTTAGTAGAGACAGGGTTTCACCGTGTTAGCCAGGATGGTCTCGATCTCTTGACCTCGTGATCCGCCCGTCTTGGCCTCCCAAAATGCTGGGATTACAGGCTTGAGCCACCGCGCCGGGCCTGTTTGGTTCTGAGAACCCATTTCCGGCCCTACCTTTAGTGAGGTACCATCATGTAGGGATTATTTGGATAATTTCTGTCCTTAAACAAAATGAATTTTGTGTAGAGGCTTTTACTTATTCTTTTTTAAAGTTGTGGTTCAGCATAATAATGATTATGTGGCATCTATGGCACTGTCGTAAAGGCTCCTTGAATTGTGCTAAACATAAATATAATGAAAGATACCCTGTGCTCTACAAGTCTGAATCTTTTACCAGTCTGTTGCATAACCACTGATTTTAAATGCCTAGGCGGCTGCTCTTTGATGAAAATACCAACGCAGAGGCCGGCGCGGTGGCTCAAGCCTGTAATCCCAGCACTTTGGGAGGCCGAGATGGGCGGATCATGAGGTCAGGAGATCGAGACCATCCTGGCTAACACGGTGA
>NW_012114944.1:980074-986549 GCF_000951035.1 Colobus angolensis palliatus
GAAAAAAAGTCTTTAAAATGGTATATTTTATGACATCTCTACCTATAATTGTCAGACTTAAAAGTGAAATGGAAATACAAATTATTTGCTTTCCTTCTGATGCATAAAACATAACAAAGCATAGTAGAGGTTGTTTCCTGGTGTTACAATTCTCTAAAGAGCTTCTCAGTTACTCTTAAAGTTAAGCATGACCAACATCAATAATGCAGTGAGGAAAGTAATAGTTTTTATTCCTTTGTACTCTTCTCTCATTCTTAAATCCCTGTTCATACTTCGTTGAGTCCCAGGGATGAGTAGGATATAGGCTACTCACTCTCAATCAGAGATTCTCACCTTGGCTGTACAGTGGAATTTCTTGGGAACTTTAATCCTGATGTTTAGGTCTCAACCCCACAGATGATGATTCACTTGGTCTGGGGTTTGGCCAAGGCATCAGAATTTTTTTAAAGCTTCCCAGCTGATTGTGGTATGCAGCCAGAGTAGAGAAGTAGTACTGTAGATTCTTGCTGTTCAATGTGTGGTCTAGGACCAGCAGTATCAGCATCTGGGTGCTTATTAGCCATGCAGAATCTCAGGCCCCACCTCAGACCTACTGAATCGGAATCTGTGTCATATCTCCAAGTGGTTCATATGGTCAGTAAAGCTTCAGAAGTATTGGTCTAGGTCAGTTCTCAACCAGGAGTGATTTTGGCACTCAGGGGGCATTTGGCAGTGACTAGAGACATTTTTGGTTGTCATAACTGGAGTTTGTGTATGTGTACTAATGCCATCTCCAGTGGGTAGAGGCCAGGGATGCTGCCAAACATCCTTCAATGCACAGAGGAGCCCCTCACAACAAACAGTTATCCAGGTCAGATGTCAATAGCGCCAAGGTTGAGAAACCCTTGTCTGGGTAGCTCAGGGAATTAATATTGGTTCTACATACTTTCCAATTTGAACAGCCTCAGAAAACCATGTTTGAGATTAGCCAGCATCTGTTATGTTTTTCTGTGACATCCTGAGAGCTCTGCCTTCACTTTTGGGGCTGACGAGACATGACAGAGAGAGATTAGATTAGTTTAGTGTGATCCATATGCTGGTATGGTGCTGCTGATCTTTGTACAGAGAGAGAGTAAGAATATTTCTCTCAAACATTCAACTCATAATGTGTCTGGAATTGGTGGGTTCTTGGTCTCGCTGTCTTCAAGAATGAAGCCATGGACCCTTGCGGTGTTACAGTTCTTAAAGATGGTGTGTCCGGAGTTTGTTCCTTCAGACGTTCAGATGTGTCTGGAGCTTCTTCCTTCTTCTCGTGGGTTCGTGGTCTCACTGACAGGAGTGAAGCTGCAGACCTTTGCAGTTTTACAGCTCATAAAGGCAGTGTGGACCCAAAGAGTGAGCAGCAGCAAGATTTATTGCAAAGAGCAAAAGAACAAAGCTTCCATAGCCTGGAAGCAGACCTGAGCGGGTTGCCACTGCTGGCTAGGGCAGCCTTTTATTCCCATATCTGACCCCACCCACATCCTGCTGATTGGTCCATTTTACAGAGAGCTGATTGGTCCGTTTTGACAGAGTGCTGATTGGTGTGTTTACAATCCCTGAGCTAGACACAGAGCGCTAGACAGAAAAGTTCTCCAAGTCACCACTAGGTTAGCTAGATACAGAGTACTGATTGGTGTATGTACAAACCCTGAGCTAGACACAGAGTGCTGATTGGTGTATTTACAAACCCTGAGCTAGACACAGAGTGCTGATTGGTGTATTTACAATCCCTTAGCTAGACATAAAGGTTCTCCAGGCCCCCACTAGACTCAGGAGCCCAGCTGGCTTCACCTAGTGGATCCCGCACTGGGGCTGCAGGCGGAGCTGCGGCCTGGAGGGGCGCCTGCTCTCCTCAACCCTTGGGAGGTCCATGGTACCCGTTGCCATGGAGCAGGGGGTGGCAGGGGGCGGCGCCTGTAGGGGAGGCTTGGGTAGCGCGGGAGCCCACTAGGCGGAGGGGGTGGCTGGGACTTGGCGGGCTGCAGGTCCCGAGCCCTGCCCTGCGGGGAGGTGGCTGAGGCCCAGCGAGAATTTGATCGCGGTGCATGTGTGCAGGCAGTGCTGGGGAACCCGGGGCAACCTCAGCAGCTGCTGGCCTGGGTGCTAAGCCCCTCACTGCCCTGGACCAGCTGTGCTGGTCGGCATCTGCGTGTGCGGGCCTGCTGAGCCCACACCGGAGCCTGGGCCCGCAGGAACTCGCGCTGGCCCACGAGCGCGGCGTGCAGCCCCGGTTTGGAAGTTATAGATAAGTGGTATAAGTGGTAGTTGTTAGAGCATTTTGGAGAAAACTGAAAGCTAAGTGCTTGCAGTGAGAAAAGGCATCAAGCAAATGGATGAGAGCTCCAGAAAGGCTCAGGAATCAGAGGTACCAGCAGCTTCTGAAGTCAGGGAGGTGAGGAGGGAAAACAGGAAGATGGCTGAAAGCCTGTATTGGAAGCAGTTAGAACCCTAGATTCCTTTCTCTACCTGTGCTGCGTAACAGCCTCCTCTTCCCCATCCCAGCAGAAGACTGGAGGTCACAAGGCTTTCTTGTACCAAACACAGCTCAGATGCGGATGATGAACCGTTCTGAACCATTCCGAAATGGATGCACAAAGTCTTCATATTGAACAGTGAACCACCATCTTGAATTCCCTTCGCTATTCAACTTTGAGAATGCTGAAACCAGGATTTGTATCCTATTTGCAGTGAGGGTGGGGAAAATAGTGGAAGATTTATCTCTAGGGAAAAGCTAAGATAAATGTCCTACTATATCAGTGGTTGGGAGTTCAGGTTCCTGCCTGTTCATCTTGGAGAAGAGCCTTCAGCGTACTGAGCAGCCCCATGATACACATAGAGCCTCGAATCAGCTGTGCAACATACTTCTTCACTTTTAAGTAGAAACAGACAACCAAAAATCACTAGAAATTTGAGAAAACTTCTAACATGAAAGTCAGAGATCAAAACAAATGGAGTAAGGTGGGGAGAGGAAAGAAGAAAAAGTAGATACTGAGGAAAAAAAAACGCAGATATGCAGGGAGCCAGAGAAAATGGCTAAAAACTGCTAATTAATATTCTCAGATAAGAGAAGTGATTTTCATTCTTGACATAGGAATAAGATGAATAAAAATGAACATTCCAAGAGATAGCTCTTGAAAATCTAAAATATGACCACAGAAATTAAATGCTCAGTAAAAGTGTTGGAAAATGAAATTAATTTGAAATCTTTTAAAAGTAGAACCTGGCTCAGCTGGGCGCGGTGGCTCACGCCTGTAATCCCAGCAGTTTGGGAGGCTGAGGCGGCGGGTGGATGACTTGAGACCAGGAGTTTGAGACCAGCCTGGCCAACATGGTGAAACCTCATCTCTACTAAAAATACAAAAAATCAACCAGGTGTGGTGGCATGCGCCTGTAATCCCGGCTACTTGGGACCCTGAGGTGAGAGGATCACTTGAACCCAGGAGGCAGAGGTTGTAGTGAGCCGAGATTGCACCATTGCACTCCAGCCTGGGTGACAGAGCGAGACTCTGTCTCAAAAAAAGGAAAAATAATACAAGAAGAAATATTCCAGGCTGGGCACTGTGGCTCATGCCTGTAATTCTAAAACTGAGAGGCCAAGATGGGAGGATTGGTTGAGTCCAGGAGTTCAAGATCAGCCTGGGCAACATAGTGAGACCCTATCTCTATTTTATTAAAAATTAAAAAAAAATTTAAAGTTAAAAACAAAAAAGAAATATTCCAGAACTGAAGAATATGAGTTTTCAAGAATGAAGAGGCCTAACCTGGGATGAAACAGTAGATGAAAATAGATTCACACCAAGGCCTGTTCTAGTGGAATTTCAGAAAACGGGGAAATAATAAGATTCAGGAAGTTTTCAAAGATAAAAATGAAAGTTCATACACAAAGGCTGGAGAATCAAAACCTAAATGACTAGGTTTTTCAGTAGCAGTACTAGAATCAACAAGAGTATATTGCCATCAAAACTGTGAAGATTATTATTAACCCAGAATTCTCTGTTTAACCAAATCAGAATCAAGTGTGAAGATAGAATGCAGTCATTTATCAGACATGCAAGATCTCAAAAAATTTACCTCCCATGCATGCATCCTCAGGAAATCACTGGAGGATGTGTTCCACAAATGAGAGAGTAAACCAAGAAAGAAGATTACTTAGGATCTAGGAAACTGGGGCTACATTTTAAGATAGAGGGGAAAGGAATCCCTAGACTGACAATTGGGTAGCTGGCTGAGAAGTTGGTCCAGAGTGGAGCAGAGGATGCAGACATCTGGTGGAATCTCTCTAAGTGGGGAAGCAGTTAGCATATGTGTGTGGACATGTTGAGAGGAGGTAAAGTGTTGAAGAGGGTGGAGTTCAATTTGTAAGGAATAACTGACTCTTTTATTTTTATCTTCAGGAAAAACAAAGGTATAAAAAAATGGAAATGCAAGAATAGCACCCTGTGTGGTTTAGCTGCAGAGCTGATATTCAGCCAACATGACCACATTGGTTGTTAAAATATTAGTGTATTTATATACTGACTGGTAAATAACCACTGTCTCCAGTGCCCTCCATGTTGCCCTGTTACTTCCCTTAGACACCCTGGACACTACTCCCTCCCCTCTTCTCACAATTAAAAGATTAATAATTGGAAAGGCAGGCGTCTCCCAGGACCCTGCTGACAACTTGGCCTCTATTTTGATGGTTGGTGTCAGGGTACCAATTAAATATTTTGAACATTATCCCTGCTTAGTTGTGAATGCTATTTACATAATCATAATAATGCAAATATTAACTTAGCTAAACATTGTGATAAAATTATAGTAGGAGGATACAGGGAAAAGATGTGTGGGAAAGGGAGGGAGTTGTAGTAGGGCTAAATTCGTATTTCTCATACTAGGAAATGTATACATAATATTTGAAGCTGAAAAAAGTTTTAAGCCATGTAAGCATTTAGTTTAGAAATACAGAATTAAGGCCGGGCGTGGTGGCTTACACCTGTAATCCCAGCACTTTGGGAGGCTGAGGTGGGCGGATCATGAGGTCAGGAGATCGAGACCATCTTGGCTAACACGGTGAAACCCCATCTCTACTAAAAACACAAAAAATCAGCTGGGTGTGGTGGCAGGCACCTGTAGTCCCAGCTACTTGGGAGGCTGAGGCAGGAGAATGGCGTGAACCCGGGAGGCAGAGTTTGCAGTGAGCCAGGATTATGCTACTGCACTCCAGCCTGGGTGACAGCGAGACTCCAGCTCAAAAAAAAAAAAAAGAAACAACAAACTAGTGCACAAAGAATGGACAGAGTTCTAATTTTGACTACTTTAAAGTTCTCTAACGTGCAACTGGGTTTCTGCTGTGGAACTAAGGTAAACACAAAGCAATTTTCTTCTCACCTGAAAGCAACAGCAGCGTCACGTCACCCTAAGTGGACAAACCAAATACCATGAAAGCGTCATCATGATTTCTGGTGTTTGATTATTTTGGCTCTTTCAGATGCTCAGTCTCTAGATCATACGTGTGTGTGTGTGTGTGTGTGTGTGTGTGTGTGTGTGTGTGTGTGTTAAGAGATCAAGGCAGTCACAGCTGTCTCTAATGTGAAGAGTGACTTATACCTCGCTTTGTTCCTGGCCCAGTGCTGTGTCTTCTATCACCTGTGATTTATGTTTGCTTTATCTGTTCTTTAACTTGCAAGGTGGAATCCTTAAGCAATTTTTAAAAAAAAAATCAAACAAAGCTTTGCTAAGGCACAATTCTTTTCAGTAAGGAGAAAATATAAAGAAATTCTTTTGAATGACATAATAAGTAAAGACAAACAATGTATCTGGAAATGGTAGTGTAATTTACTTTTTCATGGATAATGCCTTTAGGGGAATAGTAAGAATTGGGAATTGCTGTAAGATTTGTATGGTCCTTAGTCTTTCATTAGTGAAAATTAGAAGTTTCCATTTAAGTCACCTAAAAAAATAAATTGTAGGACATTTTCTTTGGGATGATCTTTAATGGAAGACTATACTTTGGATACTGAAATTTTTAAAAATGTTATTATAGAAAAATTTACCCACCGAAGTAGAGAGAATAGTATAACAACACTGAGTTTCCATGTTCTCATCATTCAGTTTCAATAGTTAATAACGTTTTGCCAATTTAATCTGTATCCTACCACTTTCTCCCTTCCTCCCTTTCCAGCTGGGATATTTCCAAGTAAATCCCAGATAGCATGTCATTTTATCCAGGACAAATTGGTGTGAGATCCACAAACTTTAAAAATCTGAATCTTAAATGTAACATACTTAAGCCAGGCGCGGTTCCTCATGTGTGTAATGTCAGCACTTTGGGAGTCCGAGGCGGGCAGATCATGAGGTCAGGAGATCAAGGCCGACATGCTGAAACCCTGTTTCTACTAAAAATACAAAAATTAGCCGGGTGTGGTGGCACGCGCCTGTAATCCCAGCTGCTTGGGAAGCTGAGGCAGGAGAA
>NW_012114944.1:986599-994025 GCF_000951035.1 Colobus angolensis palliatus
AAAAAAAAAAAAAAAAAAAACCAGAATTAATAACAGAAGAAACAGCTAAAAGTGTTTAAAAGTTGTTCCTTAGGGGGAGTGGAAATTGTGTGTGGAGGTGTGGTACGATGGTTGCTGTTTTTCATCATATGCCTTGTAAACCTATTGGCTTTTAAAGTTCTGAATGTTACACTGAAAAAAAAATTAATTAAAAATAGAACATCATTTCCACAAACAAGTAGTCTTCTAAACAACTTGATTTTCTTTTCCTTTAGTGGCAGTATGATCACCTCACAGCTACCTATCTTCTGCTTCTAGCCAAGAAGGCTCGGGGAAAACCAGTTCGTTTAAGGCTTTCTTTCTCCTGTGGACAAGCCAGTGCTACCCCATTCACAGACATCAAGGTAAGTGTTACAGCCTGTTGTGTCTTGCCACATGCCCTCCCTGTTCCTGAGTGCGTATACTACTGGAATGGTAAAGTTTCTGGTGTCAAGGGGTCAGAGGCAAGACGTTTTATGATTTCAATATTTTCGATGAGAAAAATGGGAAGATCTGAAGTTGAACTCTAATTTTTTTTTTTTTTTTGGAGACAGAGTCTCACTCTGTCATCCAGGCTGGAGTACAGTGGCATGACCTCAGCTTACTGCAACCTCTGCCTCCTGGATTTAAGTGATTCTTGTGCCTCAGCTGCTCGAGTAGCTAGAATTACAGGTGTGCATCACTACGCCTGGCTAATTTTTGTATTTTTAGTAGAGATGGCGTTTCACCATGTTGGCCAGGCTGGTCTCAAACTCCTTACCTCAAGTGATCAGCCTGCCTTGGCCTCCCAAGGTGCTGGGATTATAGGCATGAGCCACCATGCCCGGCCTCTAAAATTTTGAATATTAAAATGGCATTTTACAAACCTCTTCCCCCGGCCCCTTTTTTTTCATAATAGCAATTCCTGATGGCTATAGAAAATGTTTAAGCCACAGATGAGAATTTACCTATAAACCTACTACCTATGGAGGATGTAGTTAACGTTTACTGTATCTTTTCAGTCTCTTTTTTTTTTTTTTGAGATGGAGTCTCACTCTTGTTGCCCAGGTTGGAGTGCAGTGGCATGATATTGGCTCACTGCAACCTCTGCCTCCTGGGTTCAAGTGATTCTTCTGCCTCAGCCTCCTGAGTAGCTGGGATTACAGGCACACATCACCATGCCCAGCTAATTTTTGTGCTTTTAATAGAGATGGGGTTTCACCATGTTGGCCAGGCTGGTCTCAAACTCCTGGCCTCAAGTGATCCTCCCACCTCAGCCTCCCAAAGAGCTGGGATTTTAGGCATGAGCCACCATGCCCAGCCTCTCAAATTCTGAATGTTAACACGGCATTTTATAAACCTCCTTCCCCGACTCCTTTTTTTTTTCATAATAGCAATTCCTGATGGCTGTAGAAAATGTTTAAGCCAGGCTGGGCGTGGTGGCTCATGCCTGTAATCCCAGCACTTTGGGAGGACAAGGCAGGTGGATCACAAGGTCAGGAGTTCGAGACCAGCCTGGCCAATATGGTGAAACCCTGTCTCTACTAAAAATACAAAACTTAGCCGGGCGTAGTGGTGAGCGCCTGTAGTCCCAGCTACTTGGGAGGGTGAGGCAGGAGAATTGCTTGAACCGGAGAGGTGGAGGTTGCAGTGAGCTAAGATTGTACCATTGCACTCCAGCCTGGGTTACAGAGCAAGACTCTGTCTCAAAAAAAAAAGAAAAAAATGTTTAAGGCACAGATGAGCTAAAAGGAAAATAGAATTTACCTATAAACCAATTACCTGTGGAGGATGTAGTTAACATTTATTGTGTCTTTCCAGTCTTTTTTTAAAGTATGCATTTATATAATTTGCATGCATTTAAGTGCTTTTAAAGGACACATTATTGAATTGCAGAGAGCAAATAAATTGTTGGGAATAAGATCTGTGATATAGAATATATAATACTTTATAAGACATAAAATATTTTGATAAATATTTTGATATTTATGTTAAGGGTTTAGGCTTTTGTTTCTTTTAAAATTTGCATACCGAAATGGAGCATGTTGATTAGTGTTTCTTCCTGTATTATTTTGAGCAGTAGCTAGAGCTCATGCAGTTCTTGCATGAGAGTGAGTTATAACCAAATTATTTTTCTCTGCTTTGCCATCTTTGTCTCAGTTTTCTTTGTCATGGACTTTTAAAAAAATTTTTTGTTTTATTTTTTGAAACAAAGTCTTGCTTTGTTGTCCAGGCTGGAGTACAGTGGTATAATCATGGCTCACTGCAGCCTCAACCTTCCAGGGTCAAGCTATCCTCCTGCCTCAGCCTCCCTAGTAGCCAGGACTACAGGTGTGTGCCACCATACCTGGCTCATTTTTAATTGTTTGTAGAGATGGAGTCCAGCTGTGCTGGTCTTGAACACCTGGGCTCTAGCAATGCTCCCTCCTTTGCCTCTGAAAGTGTTGGGATTATTGGCATGAGTGACTGCACCTGGCCTGTCATGGACATTTAAAATGGTGAAGAAGCTTACATACATAGAGGCATGTGTCATTACTAAATGCTTGTGTTAGTCCTTGTTTTCTGTGTGATTCTTTGTATTTCCCAAGGCTTAAAATTCAGCTATCCAAATACTTTGCCAGATGGGTATGGAACTTTGTAATGTCATCTTCCCTCAGATGAATTCAGGTTACAATGTAAATAATCTTAGCACTAGGAAATTGCACCTCATCCTCAGAGAGAGGTAGTTGGCCCTGTAGTTGGCCCTCTTTATGAAATTCAAGATAACACAATTGACTGTGTGGATGAAAGTTTTTTCTTTTTTTCCCCTTTATAGGCCTCAAAACTTAAAAAAAAAAAAAAATGTTAAAATGCCACCTCTTTTGTGATCTTTTGTTGAATTCCCCCTCCCTCAAGTTCCTTTAATATCTCATTTAGATCTCCTTTTGGTGCTCATCAGTCATGTGCTACACGTATAGTGGGTCTTATGTTACTGCCAGACCTAACCTGCCCCCCCTTTTCCCTCCCTGCTTGGTCAGTACACTGGCTGTTGTGTAAAGAAATCTCTGAAGGGAGATAATCTTATTCCTGCATGGTTTTCTAGTCTGTTGTTGGAGAATTTTAATGCCTGGTAAATATTCTGTGCCTAGGCAGCTCTTTTGCACATGGACTCCGTGAATCAGCCAATCCCTCATCCCGCCCACACTGCTAAACCCTTTAATCTTTCAAGTGCAAGTAACACATTTGGGTCCAGGAAAATGCAAAACCCTGAATTTTGCTTCTGCTCAAGGTAATTGGAGAAAACTATTAGATACCTATACCTCTATGTTTAGAAAAACCACTTTCATTAAATTTTAAAATTTATGACACCTCAGTTAAGCGGCCTGAGACATTTTCCTGAGCCATTGGATTGTCTTTTTTTTTTTGTGAGATGGAGTCTCGCTCAGTTGCCCAGGCTGGAGTGCAGTAGTGTGGTCTTGGCTCACTGCAACCTCCACCTCCTCGGTTCAAGTGATTCTCCTGCCTCAGCCTCCCGAGTAGCTGGGATTATAGGTACATGCCACCACACCCAGCTAATTTTTGTATTTTTAGTAGAGATGGGATTTCACCATGTGGTCAAGCTGGTCTCGAACTCCTGACCTCAGATGATCAATTTTATGGCAGATCAAGAGACATTTTAAAGACAAGAAGTGAAATAGAAATCAAATTTTGGGTTCTTTTCTGATCTTTATGCAAATTACTGAGACATGAAGCAAGTCACATAGTCTGGTTGTACTGCTCTTCCCCTTGATAGAATTATCCCTTTTCTCTGGGGTGTTTATAAGAAAGTAAGTAATCCTGATCAATCAATCAATAGATGGCCCTTTCAGTGAAACAGCAATACAGACTGATCCAAGAATCACAAATGACCACATCATCATCAGTGTCATTAGCATTTTCAGGCCCCATGCTGGGCTGCTGGAAAACAAATCTGTGTAAAGTATGGTACTTGTTCTCTAACAGTCAAGTTGAGGCAAGACATATATATACATAGATAATACTGCATCATAGTAGATGATGGGGGCCAGAGAAGTGGCCAGAGGTGCCCTGAGGAGCTTTAGAGGACAGGAATGATCACCATGGGATCCAAACTGGACCAACAGTCGAGTTAGAAAGATGGAAAAGAAGTGGCACAACATTCAGGGCAAGATAAATGGAATCAGCAAAAGCGTGGGCACCTAATTTTGCTTGATGTATTCTGTTGACAGTGGCTGGACTTGTGTTAAAAAAGAAGAGTTCAAGTAGGGGAAGAGAGAGAGAAAGAGAGAGCCAGCGAGCGAGCAAGTGAGCTGGAGGGGTGGACGAGAGCCAGATAGTAGAAAACCTGAAAATGTACATCAGAATTTTAGACTTTGTTCAATAATTAATGAGGAGCCATTGATTTTTGAGCAAGAGAGAGAGAGACATGAACATGATTTTGAAAAATTCGTCCAGTGGTGTATACAATTGTTCAGTCAGGGGTGATGTGTGCACTATTAGTCCGTACCGGAGTACCCATGACAGCCGTCATTCATACAGCACTGTACTTCTCCCCACCAAGCCTAGACTTAGCTTTAGGATTTTTCTCAGCCTAGCTCTCCAGGCATCCAGTTCCAAATGACGGTAACTGGTAATCCTGGAGAACTCTCATTCTTGGTTGGGAGGGTGGAAAGATGAGTGGTAGAGACAATATTGTCTGTTTGAATAGTCTAGGTATGAGAAGATTTGTCCTTGATCTAGGATAGTGGCAGTGAGACTTTGGAAAGAAAAGGATGAGATATAACAAATTCAAGTAAAATTGCTTGGCTAGATTAACAAGATTTTTTTTTTTTTTTTTTGAGATGGAGTCTCGCTCTGTTGCCCAGGCTGGAGTGCAGTGGCCTGATCTCAGCTCACTGCAAGCTCCGCCTCCCGGGTTTACGCCATTCTCCTGCCTCAGCCTCCGGAGTAGCTGGGACTACAGGCACCCGCCACCTCGCCCGGCTAGTTTTTTGTATTTTTTAGTAGAGACAGGGTTTCACCGTGTTAGCCAGGATGGTCTTGATCTCCTGACCTCGTGATCCGCCCGTCTCGGCCTCCCAAAGTGCTGGGATTACAGGCTTGAGCCACCGCGCCTGGCCCGATTAACAAGATATTGAGGGAAAAGGAAGGAAGGAGAAATAAAATGCAAGTACACCCACAGTCTTGAATTCAGGGTGTAATTAGTATACCCTTAGTTTATAGAGGAGGAAGAATGAAGGAACGTAAGTTATCTGGTGGCATTGTTAGCACAAGACCCCAAATGTCCTGTCCCTGGGAGATCCTTCATAAGGCTAATTTTCTTCCTGGTAGAAATTACTCACTACCCTGTATATTCTTACAAAGAAGAAACCTGTATTTCGAAGTTGTTTCCCCTCCATCTTCTACTTTGTCAGATCTTTTTATTTGTAAATTTGCAGTAGAGTCGTCTGGTATTATAGTGATTATGTGGTAATGAAAAGTAGTATGCCATATAACATAAGAATGTTGCAAGACATATTATTTGAGAGTCAGAGATTTTTCCTTTCTGATAATTTGAACTGAAATTTTCTGACTTCTTTTTCTGCCTGGATGGTCAGCTCCTTCAATATAGTGTCTCCTATTCATTTTTGTTTCCAAGGCCTTGCCCTATGCCTGGAATACAGTTTTGTGCTGCATAAAGACAACATTGGACTGCATTTATGATGCTGGTCCCATAAAATTATAATACCATGTTTTTACTCTACTCTCTCTCTCTCTCTTTTTCCTCTCTCCCTCCCTCCCTCCCTCCCTCCCTTCCTTCCTTCTTTCTTTCTTTCTTCTTTCTTTATCTTTCTTATCTTTCTTTCTTCTTTTCTTTCTTTTTTTTTTTTTTTTTTTCAGAGTCTCGCTGTATTACCCAGGCTGGAGTGCAGTGGCACAACCTCTGCTTATTGTAACCTCCACCTCATGGACTCAAGCGATCCTCCCACCTCAGCCTCCCAAGTACATGGGCCTGCAGGCACATGCCTGGCTAATTTCTATTTTTTGTAAAGATGGGGTTTCACCATGTTGCCCAGACTGGTTGCGAACGCCTGAGCTTAAGTGATCCACCTGTGCTGGCCTTCCAAAGTGCTGGGATTACAGGCATGAACCACCACAGGGACGGCCTTTTTCTATGTTTAGATTTGTTTAGATACATAAATGTGTATTGTTGTGTTAAAGCCACCTACAGTATTCAGTACAGTAACATCCTACACAGGTTTGTAGTGTAGGAGCAATAGGCTATAACATATAACCTAGGTGTGGCCTAGGTTTGTAATAGACTCTGACATCTCAGTTTGTGTAAGTACCTTTTATGATGTTCACACAATGATAAAATTGCCTAATAACACATTTCTCAGAATGTTTCTGTCGTTAAGTGATGCATGACTGTATTTTAAATATTGAATCATAGTACTGTTGTCTTTAAGTTCTTCTGTCTTTCATTGAATAGTTAAAGAATCGGAGTCTGGAAGATGTGACCACAAGTGATGAAAATTATGTGACTGGATTAATAGACTATGATTGGTGTGAAGATAATTTATCAACAGGTACTGCTACTCCCCAAAAATCACAGGTTAGTAATTTTTATTACTATTTAAGGCAGAATCTATTGTTTCAATTATAAAAACAACCAGAGTAATGTGAAACCAAGGTGTGCTTGCAAATTTAATGAATGCTTAAGCCACCGAAAATGTTAATGAGAGATAACTGGAATACGAATGAAAGGGAAGTCAATTATATCCAAGTTGAAGCAAGCCAAGATTCTATTTTAGAGCTCTTTACTGCTCCTTTATTTCCTGTTTATTATTATTAGTTTTTAAGACTGAGTCTTGCTCTGTTGGCCAGGCTGGAGTGCAGTGGCACGATCTTGGCTCACTGCAACCTCTGCCTCCCAAGTTCAAGTGATTCTCGTGCCTCCTGAGTAGCTGGGATTACAGGTGCCTGCTGCCTCTCCTGGTTATTTTTTGTATTTTTAGTAGAGATGGGGTTTCACCATGTCGGCAGCTGGTCTCAAACTCCTGACCCCAGGTGATCCGCCCACCTCAGCCTCCCAAAGTGCTGGGATTACAGGCATGAGCCACCGTGCCCGGCCTTCTTTTTTGTTTAAAATGAGGTATAATGAGGTATACTTTACATGTAGTTAAATAGGTAAAGTCACCTTTTTTAGTGTGCAGTTCTGTGACAAATGCATACCGTTGTATAACCACCACCAAAATTAAGATATAAAACAGTTCCATTACTCCTCAAAATTCCCTCATTCCCCTTGTGGTTAACTTCCCCTCCCAACTCTTGGTGGCAATTGATCTGTTTTTCTTTCCTTTTGATAATATTTTTTTTTTTTTTTTTTGAGACGGAGTCTCGTTCTGTCACCCAGGCTGGAGTGCAGTGGCATGATATTGGCTCACTGCAA
>NW_012114944.1:994906-1039685 GCF_000951035.1 Colobus angolensis palliatus
TTTTTAACACAGAGGCTCGCTCTATCACCCAGGCTGGAGTGCACTGTGTGATCTCTGCTCACTGCAACCTCTGCCTCCTGGGTTCAAGCGATTCTCCTGTCTCAGCCTCCTAAGTAGCTGGGATTACAGGCACCTGCCATTGCCTGGCTAATTTTTTTTGTTTTGTTTTGTTTTGTTTTTGTATTTTTGTAAAATGGGGCTTCACCAAGTTGGCCAGGCTGGTCTTGAACTCCTGACCTAAGGTGATCTGCCTGCCTCGGCCTCCCAAAGTGCTGGGATTACAGGCATGAGCCACCGTGCCCGGCCATACTTTTTCACTTCTTTGCATGTATATGTCTTGTAATTGTTGAAAACTAGACATTTAAAATAATATAATGTGGCAGCTCTGGTAATCAGATTTATCCCCTCCTCAGGATTTGGTATTATTGCTGATTGTTGTTATTGTTTAGTGACTTTTCTGAACTAATTCTGTAAAGTCATTTAGGTCAGTGTTGGGCTACATTTATGATGATAGTCCATGAAATTATAATACCATATTTTTACTATACCTTTTCTCTGCTCAGTTAGCATGGTGATCAGCTAATGCTTGGCGAGGTTTCCTTAGATGCCTGGAATCAATATGTCTCTCAGTCTTTGTGCCAGCTCTGTGTACATGTGGGGTATGCCTTCAGCTTTCAGCCAGGCAGCCGACAACTCTGCCTTAGATTTCACTTCCTATTTGTATAGAACCTCACGGTCAGCTTGAGGTGAGATCTTAGATCCTTCCAAAGTGTGGCTTTTTTTTTTTTTTTGAGATAGAGTTTCACTCTTGTTGCCCAGGCTGGAGTGCAATGGCGCGATCTCAGCTAACTACAATCTTTGCCATCTGGGTTCAAGTGATTCTCCTGCCTCAGCCTCCCAAGGAACTGGGATTACAGGCATGTGCCACAACACCTGGTGGCTAACTTTGTATTTTTAGTAGAGACGAGGTTTCACTATGTTGGTCAGGCTGGTCTTGAACTCCTGACCTCAAGTGATCCACCTGCCTCATCCTCCCAAAGTGCTGGGATTACAGGCATGAGCCACCATGCCCAGCCCCTTCTAAAGTCTTTCCTGAGCAAATACACAGCCCTCGGTATGAGCACATCCTATACATGTACATTGGGCTTATAGATTCCCTGGTATATTTTGGAGCTTTTCTAAGTCACTGTGGACATCTTATTCTCCAACTTTTTCTTTTCAGCATTTTTGTTAGTCTATTGTCATCACCAGCTGTTACCCACTGCTTCGGCGGCAGTAGCTGGGACTGCAGGCGTGCGCCACCATGCCCAGCTAATTTTTACAAAATTATTTTGTAGAGACAGGGTCTCAATATTTTGCCCAGGCTGGTCTCAAACTCCTGAACTCAAGAGATCCACCCGCCTTGGCCTCCCAAAGTGCTGGGATTACAGGCATGAACCACTGTGCCTGGCACCTCTAAATCTTTTTAACAGATGCCGCTGGGGAAAAGGCTTTTCACACTGGGCAGGCTCTGAGTAAGGTCAAATGAAGACAGCTTTCAGGCCAGGTGCGGTGGCTCACGCCTGTAATCCCAGCACTTTGGGAGGTCAAGGTGGATGTATCACCTGAGGTCGGGAGTTCAAGACCTACCTGACCAACATGGAGAAACCTCGTCTCTACTAAAAATACAAAATTAGCCATGTGTGGTGGCGCATGCCTATAATCCCAGCTACTCGGGAGGCTGAGACAGGAGAATTGCTTGAACCTGGGAGGCGGAGTTTGTGGTGAGCTGAGTTGGCGCCATTGCACTCCAGCCTGAGCACCAAAAGCAAAACTCCATCTCAAATAAATAACAAACAAAGAATTAGAAAAGACAGCTTTCATAGTAGGGTCTTCTAAGGAACTACTGGCCAGGCTAAATAATGACAATTTTCCGAGCATAAAGCTTTGAAGGAGCTTCAGCCTGTTCTGCCCCTTCCAGTGGCTCCTAGGTTGCTGTTTTTTGTCATGATTGTGGGCTGTGAGTTTCTTTTTTTTTTTTTTTTTTGAGATGGAGTCTGGCTGTGTCGCCCAGGCTGGAGTGCAGTGGCGCGATCTCGGCTCACTGCAAGCTCCGCCTCCCGGGTTCATGCCATTCTCCCGCCTCAGCCTCCGAGTAGCTGGGACTACAGGCGCCCGCCACCACGCCCGGCTAATTTTTTGTATTTTTAGTAGAGACGGGGTTTCACCGTGTTAGCCAAGATGGTCTCGATCTCCTGACCTCGTGATCCGCCCGCCTCGGCCTCCCAAAGTGCTGGGATTACAGGCTTGGGCCACCGCGCCCGGCCGAGTTTCTAAGACTATTATAGAGCTGGAGAGAGGGGAATGGGGATAGGTAGGACAAATTAAAACACCTCAAAGCTCACTGTTTCTACTTAGCTGTTTTCTATGAATAAATGCTGTGATCCTTGGCTAATACACAGAGTTCTGAAAGAAAAGTGGTATACTTTGTTTATGGATAGGGAGATTTGAAGGTATAGATCTCATTTTTTCCCCAAAATGAATTTTAAATTTAATGTAATCTCAACTTTTCAGTGGATGTAAAATAAGTCAAAATGATTCTAAAATGTATGTGGAAATACAAAGGGGCAAGAATAACTAAATCATGCCTAAAGAATAAGAAGATGGGAGGAAACTGGTTAACCTGATACAAGAACTATTATAAAATTAAAGAAATTAAGATTTCCTTAATAAATAAAACAATGAAACAAAACAATGAAACCTTTCATACCTTGTATTTAGGTATGTCTCTTTAAAAATAACATAGTTAAGCTGGGCGCGGTGGCTCACGCCTGTAATCCCAGCACTTTGGGAGGCCAAGGCTGGCGGATCACGAGGTCAGGAGATCGAGACCATCCAGGCTAACACAGTGAAACTCTGTCTCTACTAAAAAATACAAAAAATTAGCCAGGCGTGGTGGCGGGCACCTGTAGTCCCAGCTACTTGGGAGGCTGAGACAGGAGGATGGCATGAACCCAGGAGGCGGAGCTTGCAGTGAGCCGAAATCGCGCCACTGCACTCCAGCCTGGACGACAGAGCAAGACTCCGTCTCCAAAAATAAATAAATAAATAAATAACATAGCTAGATTTGGTATGCAAACTGAAAATCTGTCTTTTGAATTGAGAGCTTACCCACCTTATATTTATTTTTATTATGGATTTATTTATTATATATCTTTCATTTTTTGTTTCCTATTTGTCTTTTTCTGTATTCTCCCTTATTTCTTATTTTTTTGATGTTTTCCCCTCACATTTTATTGGTTTCTATTTGATTCATATTCTTTTAATATTTACTCTAAGTGTTTAATATATTTAGCCAAATATAAAGTGAGTGTATTTTTTTTTTTTTTTTTTTTGAGATGGAATCTTGCTCTGTTGCCCAGGCTTGAGTGCAATGGCATGATCTCGGCTCACTGCAACCTCTGCCTCCTGGGTTGTAGTGATTCTCTTGCCTCAGCCTCCTGAGTAGCTAGGTTTACAGACACCCGCCACCATGTCCGGCTAATTTTTGTATTTTTAGGAGTGACAGGGTTTCACCATGTTGGCCAGGCTGGTCTTGAACTCCTGACCTCAGGTGATCCACCTGTCTCAGCCTCCCAAAGTGCTGGGATTACAGGTGTGAGCCACTGCACCCGGCTGTGAATCTGTATCTTTACTTTCCTTCTAAACAATATGAAGGCATTAGAATCTCTGATTACCCCTCCTGGATTACATGCTATTGCTATTGATGTGTCCAGTGTATTAGCTCTTGAATGTTTTTAGCTTTTTATTTTGAAATATTTATGGATTCACAGGATGTTATTGAAGATATTATTGTACTTTCTTCTTGCTTCTATTGTTGCTATTGAAAAACTAACCTCAGTCTAGCACCTTATTAGTTCATCTGTCTTTTCTCTCTGGCCCCTTTTAGGGCCATCTCTTTGCGTTTGGTCTTCTGCAGCTTCACTGTTAGGGCTACAGCATTGCACACCTCCAGGGAGCACACCATCTGAGTGGTGTCTCTGTGGATAGTGTCCTTTACAGTTGTATAATCTGGTAAGTAGAGATGTGGATTTCTTTTATGTATCCTGTTTATGATTCATCATGCTTTCTATGTATGGGGATTTGTATTTTTAATCAAATTTGGAAAATTTATTGAATAATATATTGCTTTTTCTTTTTCCTTTTTTTTTTTCTTTTTTTTTTTGAGACAGAGTTTCTTTCTCATTGCCCAGGCTAGAGTGCAGTGGTGCGATGTCGGCTCACTGCAACCTCTGCCTCCCAGGTTCAAGCGATTTTCCTGCCTCAGCCTCCCGAGTAGCTGGGATTACAGGTGCCTGTCCCCATGCCCAGCTAATTTTTGTATTATTAGAAGAAACGGGGTTTCACTGTGTTGGCCAGGCTGGTCTTGAACTCCTGACCTCAGGTGATCTCGTGCCTTGGCCTCCCAAAGTGCTGGGATTAGAGGTGTGAGCCAGCACGCCCAGTGTGCTTTTTCTTAAAAACAATATTTATATACATTTGTAGGGTACAAGTACAGTTTTCTTACCTGCATAGTGGTCAAGTGAAAGGTTTTAAGGTGTCACCTGAATAATGTACATCGGACCCCTTAAGTAATTTCTCATCACCTACCCCCTCCCATCTCCTCACCCTTCCAAGTCTACATCTTCTGTCATTCCACTCTCTACATTCATGTGTACGCCTTTTTTTAGCCCCCACTTATGAGTGAGAACATGCAATATGTGTCATTCTGTGTCTGGCTTGTTTCACTAAGATAACCTCCACTTCCATCCACCTTGCTGCAAAAGATAGGATTTCATTCTTTTTTATGGTTGAATAGTATTCTTTCTCTCTCTCTCTCTCTCTCTCTCTCTGTCTCTGTCTCTGTCTCTGTCTCTCTCTCTCACATTTCCTTTATCCAGTCATCCGTTGATGGACACTTGGGTTGATTTTGTATCTCTGCTACTGTGAGTAAGTACTGTGATAAATATACAAGTGCAGGTATCTTTTTGATGTACTGATTTCTTTTCCTTTGGGAAAAGAAGTAGAGGGAATTGCTGCTTTTGCGTTGTCCATATTATCTATCTCTGCAACTTAGAATAGCCTTATGTTGGACTGACTTTATTTCATTTTCTGTTTCCTTAAACCCTCTTTCATGTATCTCATATCTTTTTCTCTCTTGAGTACATTCAGAGTAATTTCAGATTTATATTTCTATTCAAATGTCTCTATTTCCTTTATTCTGTTATTTGGCATGTGCATTGAACTTTTCATTTTTATCATGTTTTTATTTCTAGAAGTTTTTATTTTTCAAATCTATTTGAACAGTTTTGGTAGTCTTGTTCTTTTCTCATGTTTTTGTTTCGCTATTTTAAACATGCAAACATACTTATTTATGTTCTGTATTTGGTAATTTTAATATCTGAAATCTTTATGCTCATAGTGCTTGTGTCTTTTGGAATTTCTTATGTAGGTTTATTTTTCTTTGAACTCTATGGGAATTATCTGAGGCTTGGGTTAAGGGCTTGAGTTGGGTTGGACTGAAGCTTTTCTTTCAGGTAGGAGTTGTGCTTGCTTCTACCAGGTTCCTTAGGCACAACCAGCCTAGGACTACTTTAAGTTAAATTTAGGCGTGAGGTTTCTGGGACCATGCAGGTTGTATTAATTTGGACCTTTATTTATTTGAAGACTGGCCTGTGTTTACTTACAAATTATTAAAAGAAGCTTCATTTTTCTCCTCCCTCAGAACCAAGACCAAGACACTCTTTTTTCTTGCCTATTCCCTTTGAAGAGCAGATTTATATTTAACTCAGCCTTTCATTATAGTTATAGCCCTTCCTGGCTTTACATGGGAGCTTTGGATCTATCTCACCACCTTGCAGAGCCCAAGGCTTCTGTGGCTGTAGAAACACAAGCTGTAGGTTATCAGAGATAGAAGATAGATGCCCTTAGGGCAGCAGAGGGTTTCAGCCTTGGTTACACCTTTGGATTCATTCTCAGGTTTTTAGTTTGGCCTCTCAGGATTTTCCTTACTCTCTTGCAAGCTCAACCATAAATTTAAAAGGATTAAAAAGTATTTTTTATCCAACATTTCTGTTAGTTTAACATGTTTTTTCTGCCCTAATTGCTGACTAAACTTTTTTTTTTTTGGTATATATCAGAGGCAAGCCGTGACTATCTATAGATTATGCCATAATGCTATAATCTATCTAGGTATGGAAAGCATTTCTTAGCAATTGATTTGTGGCCATTCACAATATTGCCTAGGATCTGAGTATGTATATACACTCAACCTGTATCATATTGAAAATTACTGTCAATAGAACAGACAAAAGTGATCTACATGTATTAAAGAAAACTATATATTTTCAAATTTCCTAATATTGTCAATAATACCTTTTGATAATTCATTTTAATAAATAGTACAAGGCAGTTTGCAAATGATTAAGGAATGTTGTAAAGAAATTGACTTTTCTTCAGTGTGCTTTATCAAGTAACTTTTTTTTTTTTCCAGTTTACCAAGTATTGGACAGAATCAAATGGGGTGGAATCTAAATCATTAACTCCAGCCTTATACAGAACACCTGCAAATAAATTAAAGAACAAAGAAAATGTATATATTCCTAAGTCTGCTGTAAAGAATGAAGAGTACTTTATGTTTCCTGAGCCAAAGACTCCAGTTAATAAGAACCAGCATAAGAGAGAAATACTCACTACACCAAATCGTTACACTACACCCTCAAAAGGTATTTGCTAAGTGAATTAAGCAGTAAGAAGTTTCATTTTTCTTACCACATTAAGTAAACATATAGCAGGTCAGAAGTGACTAGCATTGCTTTCAGGAATTTCTAGAAGTCAAGCTGCTTTTCTATCATGTCGTTTGCATTAGTTGAAATGAAAGCATATTTGTCCATTTCATTTTCTTCTCAAATGATACCGAGTTTTTCCTCTTTTTCACATTTATAAAATTGAATCATAGATCGTAGGATATCAAAGCTGAAAGACAAGTTAGAGTTCATTTGATCCAACTCCCTTTTTCTCAACTAAGATACCTGAGACTCAGAAGGAGTGAAGTGATTTGTCCGAGGTCATATACCCAGGTTTAGACCTCGCACGCCCCTTTACCCTGACTTACGACTCAAGCTGACGCCTCCATCGAGCCTTTACTTATCTGGAGCTCCAGTTCTGGTGTCTGGTCCTGTTCTGCCCTATGGTATTACTGCCTGTCCTTAACAGACAGGGTGAATCTGTGATGCCCTTCCAGATATCTGTCTTTGTCCAGTTATTACAACTTCCTCATTTCCCTTGGTTTCCTCTTCAGTTTAGTCATCACCAGTTATTTAAACCATTTCCTTTATGATACTTCACTGTTTTGGTTGCTGGTCTCATCTGGACACATTCTATTTGGTCAGTCTGCCTCTTAGAATACAGCGCCTAGAACTAAACTGAGTTTTCTAGACTGGGTCTCACTACGATAGGGTGGTAAGTGTCATGACAGTAGAGACTCTCTGCCTTGTTTATTGCAGCATGGCATGGTCTGTAGTAGGAGCCATACCTGTCTGGTACATTGTACATAGTACTAGGCCTGATGCCTACTACATAATAGGGGCCATATTTATGTAATGAAATAATAAGAACCCAAAGGAATTTTATTTATGGTGATCTTGTTTGTGTCACTTTAAAAAATGTTACCTAAACTTTATTAGCCTTTTTTCCCCCAGCAATTGTGACCTTCTCTAGTTTTAAGATTCTAACAGGCCGGGCGCTGTGGCTCAAGCCTGTAATCCCAGCACTTTGGGAGGCCGAGACAGGTGGATCACGAGATCAGGAGATCGAGACCATCCTGGCTAACATGGTGAAACCCCGTCTCTACTAAGAAAATACAAAAAAACCAGCTGGGCGAGGTGGCGGGCGCCTGTAGTCCCAGCTACTCGGGAGGCTGAGGCAGGAGAATGGCGTAAACCCAGGAGGTGGAGCTTGCAGTGAGCTGAGATCCAGCCACTGCACTCCAGCCTGGGCGACAGAGCGAGACTCCGTCTCAAAAAAAAAAAGAAAAAAAAAGATTCTAACAAACCTAAACTCTGGAGCATTGCCATGTGAACTGCTGTGAAACTACATCCTACCTTTGTGCTTCTAGTTTACTAATGCAGCTTGTAGCTGGTTTGAGGCATTAACTTCTTATCTATAAAGATATTACGGAAGACTTTGCCAGAATATTTGCTAGAAGTCCCATTTTTATGTTAATGACATTTTCCGTTTCATCAACTCAAATAACACTTTCCCCCCAAAATGTGAGGCCAGTTTGGTGTCCTGATGTGTGTGTGTGTGTGTGTGTGTGTGTGTGTGTGTGTGAGATGGTGGGTGGGGGGGCGGTGGCGCTTCCTGTGGTGGTTATGAGAATTCAGTGAGATAGCCTCTACCCTGCAATGGTAGCTTGCTATTGCATTCTTTCCCAATGAAAGGGTCTCTTTCTGTTCTTTCTCTACTGTAAATACAATACCCTCTGTGAATCATGGGATTGGGCAGGGAGATAAAATGGACCTCAGCTCACCTTAGCTCATTCAAGGCCTTTTTTTTTTTTTTTTTTTTTTTTTTTTCTTTCTTTTTCTTTTTTTTTTTTTTATTTCTTTGAGACAGAGTCTCGCTCTGTTGCCCAGGCTGGAGTGCAGTGGTGTGATCTCGGCTCACTGCAGCCTCTGCCTCCTGGGTTCAAGCAGTCCTCCTGCCTCAGCCTCCCTAGTAGCTGGGATTATAGGCGCCTGCCACCACGCTCGGCTAATTTTCGTATTTTTAGTGGAGACGGGGTTTCACCATATTGGTCAGACTGGTCTCGAACTCCTGACCTCAGGTAATCCGCCTGCTTCAGCCTCCCAAATTTCTGGGATCATAGCTGTGAGCCACTGTGCCCGGCCCAGGGCTTTTTTATTTAAAAAAATTTTAGTGCCATAATCCCTTCCATTATTGACATTTTTTACTTTTTGTGTAACTCTGAAGGTTTTACAGTGTGGGTAGTTTGGAATTTATTTTACAATCTTGAAATATTATCAGTTGACATATGTTGTCATGACGAGAAAGATTATGTTGGTCAAAGCTATTAGTATTGGTCTTTTCTCTTTAAACACAAGAGCCACTTAAGGAAGCAAGTGGCTGAAGCCATGATTGCTAGCTTCCATTGGCGCTTTTCTCCTTTCCTTTTCCTTTTCCTTTTCCTTTCTCTTTTCCTTTTCCTTTTCCTTTCTCTTTCTCTTTTTCTTTTTTTTGAGACAGAGTTTCACTCTTGTTGCCCAGGCTGGAGTGCAGTGGCGTGATCTTGGCTCACTGCAACCTTCGCCTCCCAGTTTCAAGCAATTCTCCTGTCTCAGCCTCCTGAGTAGCTGGGTAGCTGGGATTACAGGTGCACACCACCATGCCCAGTTAATTTTTTGTATTTTTAGTAGAGATGGGGTTTCAACATGTTGGGCAGGCTGCTCTCGAACTCTTGACCTCAGGTGATCCACCCGCCTTGGCCTCCCAAAGTGCTAGGATTACTTTGGGATGAGTAATCCCAAAGTAAATTTGGGGTGAGTCCACCATGCCCAGCCCTGCATTTTACTTTCATTGTGAGTTATTTTTGACATAAATATTAATTTCATTTTTATCCCTCCTATACAATGCAGGCATTGGCAGTTTGTTGAAGGTCAGTTCTGTATGGTGATAGATACTGTGTGTATACAAAGATGAAAACTGTTTTTATAGATCTTTCTGATTGCTCTTATTTTCTTGTTCTTGTGCAAAGTGAGAGTATAGCCAAATAGTCATAAACAAAACCAAGCCCCTAATCTCTTTTACAAATTTTGATATTTTGTCTTTGTTTTTATAGTGTGAATATTATCTCTAAAGGGTATAAAACTTTTAGATCATGAGCTAATCAGCATAACCAGATTTGTTAGTACAAATTTGTCACAAACTATCTGGAATGCAAATACCCTACTTAGAATAAAACATAAAATTCTGGAACAGAGAATATAAAAAAAATCAAAGCTTACATCTTTTTTTTTTTTTTTTTTTTTGAGATGAAGTCTCACTCTGTCTTCCAGGCTGGAGTGCAATGGTGTGATCTTGGCTCACTGCAACATCCGCCTACTGGGTTCAAGGGATTCTTCTGCTTCAGCCTCCCAAGTGGCTGGGATTACAGGTGCCCGCCACCAGGCCCGGCTAATTTTTTTTGTATCTTTAGTAGAGATGGGGTTTCACCATGTTGGCCAGGCTGGTCTTGAACTCCTGACCTCATGATCTGCCCTCCTCAGCCTCCCAAAGTGCTGGGATTACAGGCGTGAGCCACCGTGCCTGGCCAAAGCTTATATCTCTTTAATAACTTATGTCAAGCTTTCACAGGGGTCTGTTCTTTTTGCCTAACATGAGTTGAATCGGGCTATGAATTGAATTAACACCTTTTACTATTAGATCAATTGAAAGCATAAATTGGGCCCTTGTATAAATACAGATTGACTTTTATTTTTAGAAAAAAAATCAGTAATTATGAGATTTGTATTTATATGATCTGTTTAGATTTCTCGTATGTTGTTTATAATAAAATTAAAAGCATGGCCTCAATTCGCGGTGAAGAAAAAAAAGAAGAGCCACACATACAAGGCAAAATGATTTTGTTTTTATTATAAATCACATGGAAACATTTCTTGAAAGAATTAGAGCCTTTGACATCACAGGTCAAGTGATTATACTATTTCTGAGTCAATAATGTGATACACGCATTATTATTAATAATAGAAATTTCAGAACCATAGTATGTGCTGCATATGGATTGTGTTTGTTCTGTTTCTAATAGCTAGAAACCAGTGCCTGAAAGAAACTCCAATTAAAATGCCAGTAAATTCAACAGGAACAGACAAGTTAATGACAGGTGTCATTAGCCCTGAGAGACGGTAAGTGTTTGATTTTCTTAGGTTCTAATCTTTAGTGTATGTAACCAGATTTCCTTTTTCATAGATTAATAGACCTGATTAAGGTAAATCATCACATAGATTCTGTTGGAGAGTAGGAATATCTGTTTATATGTGGATGACCTGTGACCATTCCTGGACATGTAGCCACTGCCTTCCTCATGGGGTAGAATTGTGAAACTGATCAGCAGTAGGACGGCACCTTAAGTATAACAGGCTGGCAAGACAGCGGCCCTCACCCCAGCCAACTAGTTGCCTCTCTCAGGCCCATCTTACCCTTCTCTGAGGCCAGTGAAATGTAGATATCCACTAACAGATTGTAGTCCTCCCAAATTGTAAAGATACTCACTGTTGTTTCAAAGAAAATCTCTGTATGAAAAGTTCTGCAGCATAGGTAACCCTTCAAGTTGCTATTCTTTTATAGCAGTTTCTTAAAGGCATTGTCTATTTTAGAGACAACTGGGAGAATTAGAATGTGAACAGGGTATTAGATATTATAGAATTATTATTAATTTATTGATGTGATAATGGTATCATCTTTATGGAAGACAACATCCTTATTCACTGGAGATGTATACTGAAGTGTTTCAGAGTAAAGTGTCATGATATCTTCAGATGAGTTACTTTCAGATGGCTTAGCAAATAAGTAAATTTAATGTATTACCTATATACATTAATGTATTATCTATATCCATACAGAAAGCAAATGTGGCAAAATATGAACAATTGTTGAATCTAGGAGGATATGCCGGTGTTCACTGTACTCTTCTTTGAACTTTTCTATATATATGACATTTTTTAAAAAGGAAGGGGATAAATAGTTTTGCTGAGTGGCAGTTGCCTGGTGGAAGGGTGAGAGCTCCTGTCCAGGAGGAAATGGCTTTGGTGCTTCCTGATGAGGAGAGAGGTGATCTGGCCCTGGCATACCTGAATGAGGCACCCTAATGTGTATGAAGGGACAAAAGTTCGCCCTTGCAGACCCCACAGGCCGGAGGCCCAGCTCTACTCATGCCTTTTTTGTTTTTTTTACAGGTGCCGCTCAGTGGAACTGGATCTCAACCAAGCACATATGGAGGAGACTCCAAAAAGAAAGGGAGCCAAAGTGTTTGGAAGCCTTGAAAGGGGGTTGGATAAGGTTATCACTGTGCTCACCAGGAGCAAAAGGAAGGGCTGTGCCAGAGACGGGCCCAGAAGACTAAAGGTAAGCAGGCTGGAATTCTTTCATATGGATTTCAGAAGCTCACTGCTAATGGACTGTTGTTTTTTTTTTTTTAAAGGTACTGAATGAATTTATTAGTGTTTTTTTATTTGAGTATTTATTCACTTAGTTAATATATGTTTTTTGAGCAACTAAAATATGTATGTTACTGTGCAGTCAGTAAATAGATACAGTCACTCCCTTCAAGGAGCAAACAGCTGTCATTCAAATATTCAAGAGCAGTTGGAGGGATTAGTCACAGGGGCAACATGGAGGTGAGGAAGCAGGGGGCACAGATGGAGAACGGAGAGCTGCCTTAAGGAGGGGGACTTGAGCTTAGTTGTGTCCCTGATTCATGGATACTTTGTAGGTCCTCATGAAATATTTGAATGCATGGGAAGATAATTGGAACTTTGAGTGTGGTGTGTGTCAGGAAAACAGTGAGTGACAAGTGGGGAAGGTAGGCTGGAAGGGCCTCAAGGCCTGGCTAAAAAGGTGTGGATCTTATTTAATAGACCCAGTATGCTTTAAAAGGGTTAATGTGTCACCGGTGTGGACAATATATTTGGTCAAGGAAGGAAAGGAAAAATAAACTATTAGTTGATATAAAGTACTTTCTATTCTCTTGGATTCTCTCTGAGTATTCATTCAAACACCTAATGAATACATGTTTGTTGGTGGAAGGGGAGTAATTAAGAGGTAAAGGGACAAATGAGACACAGCTCGTGTCCTTGAGGAATTCTTAGGCTGGCTGTGAAAACAGGCTGGGATGTTGTTCTGACACACTGGGCTCAGTGCTATAGTGAAAACACGTTCCAAGAGGTGTGGGCCCAGAGCTGGGGAGAAGATGGTAGTGTGCCCGTCATTTGGGGACTGGGTCTGTGTTTAGTTTTTGCACTGAGACTCTCATAATGAGCAAATCTGGGTGGTGAAGGAAGGAAAATGCTGAGCTATTGGGCAGAAGGGTGTTTCAGAGGAGAATGTTCTGAGATCTCATTTGTGTTCTGTCTTAAAGTGGAATAAGATAGGATTTATCCACTAGCAGTCATTGCCTTGAACTTTGTAGTGTGCTGAGAAGTTTACATTACATACGGCTATTTATTAGGCATATTTTATTCTTTTGTTTTGAAATTTCTCTGGTTGGAGATAGTTAAGTATTTCAAGCACTGACACTGGGATTTAAAAAAACCATAGTACCATTGCACTGAAAAATGTTAGATAAAATTAAGGAAACTAGTTCAACCATATATATGTATATATACATTATTGAGAAGCTAAGCAGTTACCAAATACTAATGGATAATGTTCTAAAAATGGTCACTTATGTAAATATTTTGGAACCTGAATGCATTTTTCAATAGAAACTATTGTGGTATTAGTTGGCTTTCTAGGGAGTTCTCCAGTACTTCCAGAATGTAGGAGAAAAACCACAAGATTGGGAATGAGAAGACCTGGGTTCTGGCTCCAGCTTCGTACTATATAGCTTTGATAAATCATTTTATTCCTGATCTCCTCAGTTTCTTCATTTGTAAAATCTGGAAAAATGCCTACCCTGGCAACCTCACAGGGCTGAGATGTAGAAACAAGACTCTACATATGGGATGCTACGTGGCGTATTAAATGCTTTATTAGTATAAGGTGGTATTTCCAATATCAAGGATTACTATCAGTGTTGAGCACTTTATCCCCCCATGTATAGGCCCATGGTCTATAATTAGCAGAGTCCTAAGATCAAAAACTTTAACTTTAGATCTTTAACACTTTTTATTGTTTTTAAGTTTTTGCAAAATTGAAGGACTTTCTTTGGGAAATTAACCTTATTTTTTTCCACCAACTTCAAATACTATACTAAAAACTATACACTTACCAGAAGAGCTGCAAGGATAGTAGAAATAATACCTTAGTTTTTTAAGATAGCAAATCATATGTAGTTATGTCCTCTTTTAGGAAGCAGTCTATTAAAAATCCAAAATTTAAATAGATAAATTAGGATTCATTCTTTATTTTACCAAAGCAGTAATTTATATTGTGATTTGAAGGTGTTCAGTTTATTATTAATATCATCTTGACAGAGCCAATTTAGTTTGGTGAAAAGAGTACTGGCTCAGGAACCAAGAAAGAGAGGGTCCCTTCGTTTACACTCAGTTTCATGACGTTTGCTATATGGGTGTATTGTGTGCACTATTATTTATCTGGTATTTTTCTTTATGTTGACTCTCCTTTAACAAATAGATTTATAGAAATATAACTGATATATAATAAACTTGCACATATTTTATTTTATTTGTTGTTAATTTTTTGAGGCAGAGTCTTGCTCTGCTGCCTAGGCTGCAGTGCAATGGCATGATCATAGCTCACTGCAGCCTCGACCTCCTGGGCTCAAGCCATCCTCCTGCCTCAGTCTCCTGAGTAGCTGGGACATGTGCCACCACACTTGGCTAAGTCTTAATTTTTTGTAGAGACAAGGTCTCACTATGTTACCCAGGCTGGTCTTGAACTCCTGAGCTTAAGTAATCCTCCTGCCTTGGCTTCCCAAAGTGCTGGGATTACAGTCATGAGCCACCACACCTGGCCAACTGTGCATATTTTAAAGTACAATTAATATGCTTTGGCATTATATATAACATCTGTGAAACCATTACCACAATCAAGATAATTTTTTAAAACTCAAGTTTATTTAAAAGGAAACATATATCTTTAGGGTTTTTTTTTTGTTGTTAATTATGTTTTCTAAATCAGATGGGAACAAATACATATGTAATACAAGTATGTTTTCTAAATCAGATGGAAACAAATACATATTTAAAACTCAAATTTATTTAAAAGGAAACATATATCTTTAGGGTTTTTTTTGTTGTTAATTATGTTTTCTAAATCAGATGGGAACAAATACATATGTAGTACAAGTATGTTTTCTAAATCAGATGGAAACAAATACATATTTAAAAATATTTATCCATGTGCCACCCAGAATTACCTTGTCTATCTTGTATATCTTATATCACACTATGAGAAGCACTACCTTAAGAAACTTATATCTCTTCTTTGGGCAATAGGTTCTTATTTTGAAAAGTTGGATACTTTTTTTCCTCAGCATTTTATTTATACAATGAACTCAAACCTGAAAGATATAGAAACTAAGGTTTTGTTTGACAGTGAAGGTACTTACCAGAAAGGGAAGGATTTTTGTGTGTCCAGGACCCACTAAAACAGTGCCTAGCACATAGTAAATATTCAAAAAATAGTTGGTGAATGAATGAAGGATAAATATCAATTAGGAATGAAATTATCTCAGAGAATTAGGCTCTCAGTCAATGAGAAAAAATAATATGACATTACTTTTTTAAAGGAATACCTGTTACATTTATTTCCTCATAGAACTGTCATAAATTCAGCTCCTGGAACTCTATAATATTCTTTAAATAATCCAGAAAGAATTAAGGAAACATATCCAACTAGGTACAAAGCAAACTTTGGTGTTTATCTTTCTGTGGTATACATTTCAGGACTGTTAATGTCTCTTAAAATAGTGTGGGAAGGGGAAAACAAGCACAGCTCAAACAGTTAGATGGATGCTCTTTAATATTTATTTCTTTAAAAGGATTAGTAGGAGAGGAAGATGAAAGTATGAAAAGGAAGCTATGGGTGTGGTTACTAATAACCATCATTTCTCCAAGCTTTCCCAGTGTGCCATGAACTCACTAAGAGTTGACTGTAAATTCCTTTGGTATTTTTCAGGAAATAGTTCCATTTGAAATGGTACTATATTGAGGAGTTTTGGAACTCTTGATCTGGTGTGATAGTCTTTGTGTTGATGTAAAAATTTACTTCTCTTCTTTTTCTTTTTTAAGCTTCACTATAATGTGACTACAACTAGATTAGTGAATCCAGATCAACTCTTGAATGAAATAATGTCTATCCTTCCAAAGAAGCATGTTGACTTTGTACAAAAGGGGTAAGAAGCACATTTACAAGCTGTTGCATTTATTACTTAATGTCTTTTGGACTTTGAGAAAATAGGGGTTGGTTGGGTGCTGTGGCTTATGCCTGTAATGCCAGCACTTTGGGAGGCTGAGGTGGGCAGATCACTTGAGGCTAGGAGTTCAAGTTCAGCCTGGCCAACCTGGAGAAACCCCATCTCTACTGAAAATACAAACAAATTAGCTGGGCATGGTGGCGCATGCCTGTAGTTCCAGCTGCTTGGGAGGCTGAGGCATGAGAATCACTTGAACCCGGGAGTGGAGGCTGCAATGACCTGAGATCACACCACTGTACTCCAGCATGGGTGACAGAGCGAGACTCTGTCTCAAAAAAAAAGAGAAAATAGGAGTTGATCTCCCCACCCCTGTGCTTTAGAAAAAATATATTTCTCCCACCTCATTCCAAAAGCTTTTAAGGTAGTGTTATTGCTTATAATTTATTCTCTTTTGTTTGGTTCAAGCTATAAAAGTTTTAGAAGCATAGATATTGTTCCACTTTCAAAGTTAGACTTTTTATTTCAAAATAGGAAAATTCAAAATTCTTCTGGCTTTCTTGTAGATCCTCTATTTTCCTTTGATTTTCTGCTTTACAATAGTATTTATAAATTATAATTAAATTTGTGAGACATTTCAAACAAATCAGGGATTTATATAGAATCCTTCTCTTCCATTACTGGCTGTTTTTCAGGGCTGGATTTTCAGTGCTTTAGGAAGTTTTTTCACCTTATATCTCTCCTTTTGAAGGAATTGCCATCAAAAGCTCCTTGGTTATGATCTCCTGGTCTCAATAGCCAGGCCTCTTCTAGTTACCCAAGATGGCCATATTTCTAAGCATTTCCATTCAATTATTTCCCTTTAAAATTTCCTTATTAAAGCAGCCAGTAGAGACACGCATGGATTTAAACAGGTAAATAGAATAGTCAATATAGAGTAAGATTTTAAGAAACATTCTTGTACAGATATAATTTTACTTTTTACTTACCTGTAAATGTTGGCAAGCATTCCTTCTATGAACCCTGGCATTCCTCTCAGGCTTCATTAGAACACATCTCTCCCACTCTGATCTCTTCTTCATGCTCTGGGCATATCTCTGTCACAGGCCTCTCAATGATCTGTTAGATCTAACATGTGACTAAATTGTTCTATGCCTCATCTTCCTGTCAAGAATTTTAACTACAGGGTGCTCCTTTTGGCATTTCTGATGTTGACTGCTTATTTTTGAGAGATCAAGCCTCTTTCCCAAAACACATGACTAAGTTACTAAGAAAAAGAATATTTTGGTACATAATGGTATGAAACAGAAAAAAGTGCGTAACAGAAACAATGTAACTTCTCCACAAATCTGCGGAACAGCACCTAATCAGGAACCCTTAAGTATTTAGGGAATTGAAACTTAAAATCAGTTCTATTTATTGAAGATTAGTAAGACAAAACTCTAAAATAGAATGTAAACTAATTAAAAATTATATACATGAATGAATTAAATTTATCCAACTTTTCAGGGTCATACATATGTCTTAAGATGAGTTTCAGGCTTCATTTTGACTGGGCCTTTCCATTCTCAGAGTAGATAATGCGGCAGTTCTAATTATAAATGCTACACATTTCAGTTATGGGAATATATCATTTCCTTGGGCTTTTTCTTCTGCTTTTCTTTCTGCCATAAAGTGATGTGATGATCATAACCTCTTATTACTAATTAGAAAAACCTCAAAAACACATGCCTTTCTGACAGGTTAGTGGTTTCAGCTGTATTTATATGAAAGACAGAAGTTTCTGACAATGCTCACACATACGAAATATTATCTTTCTTGCACTTTCCTTTGTTGTGAATGTTGTGGAAATGCCCAGTGTTTGCGGATTACACTGTTGAAAGGGTTACGTAAAGAATGCCAGATTTCTTGAGCATGAATGGCATGTATAGCTATGAAACAGGGGCTTTTCTTTGGAGCAAGGGAGAATTCTAATAAAGCCTTTTCATGTTTATTCTTAGGATCCTGGTTCAGTTTCTGGGAAAACACCAGTCATACTCTATTACTAAAGCATAGTTAGGTCATTTGGAAACTGTAAACAGTAATCCTTTGCTTAATATGAAATAATGGTTCATTTCCTCCACTGGCCTCCTAGAGGCTTAGAAAACTCTTATACAGAATATGGTTCTCCTACTAACTAGCTTCTTATCTTGTTTTTTTGCAGTTATACACTGAAGTGTCAAACACAGTCAGATTTTGGCAAAGTGACAATGCAATTTGAACTAGAAGTGTGCCAGCTTCAAAAACCGGATGTGGTGGGTATCAGGAGGCAGCGGCTTAAGGGCGATGCCTGGGTTTACAAGAGATTAGTGGAAGACATCCTATCTAGCTGCAAGGTATAATTGATGGATTCTTCCATCCTGCCGGATGAGTGTGGGTGTGATACAGCCTACATAAAGACTGTTACGATCGCTTTGATTTTAAAGTTCATTGAAACTACCAACTTGTTTCTAAAGAGCTATCTTAAGACCAATATCTTTTTGTTTTTAAACAAAAGATTATTTTGTGGATGAATCTAAGTCAAGCCCATCTGTCATTATCTGTTACTGTCTTTTTTAATCATGTGGTTTTGTATATTAATAATTGTTGACTTTCTTAGATTCACTTCCATATGTGAATGTAAGCTCTTAACTATGTCTCTTTTTAATTTGTAATTTCTTTCTGAAATAAAACCATTTGTGAATATAGCAGGCTTCTCTTCTTTGTATTTGATTTTGATCCAAATAAAACCTCAAATGGTTTCCTGACTATTAAGTAGAGACTATTTGGAGTATGTTTTATCTGTTATCAAATATGCCTTGGGCAGAAAAACAGATAAGAATTCATTTGCATAATTTTTTCCTGTCTCTGATTTAAGTAGGATTTATTGAGATCGTTAACTAAGTCACAGCTGTGGTTACCAGAGTTAAACAACACATTTAATATGTTGAATAAAAGAGTATTGACTTCAGTAAGTATATTTGGTCAACAAATGATAAGTATCCAAACTATGAACCCCCCCTGAAATGTTACTTTATAGTAATTTCCCTAAGTCTTGATGTTGGCCCCAAATTTGTATTTTTATTTCATTTTGTTGGTCTCTAAAGGCTAGAACTCAAGTTATATTGGTATGGATTTCGCCAATTAAACTAGTTGGAGAAAAAATAGCACTCCTTCTGGTCAGTAGTGAAGGGAATGTTTTGTCATTCATTTATTCAATAAATGTTTACTAAGTACTTACAAGCATTAGGTCCTCAGGCTGAAGCTGCTACTGTCTAGTAAACCCAAGGATTTCAGGTCTGTTAGCAGTGACAGATGTATTTGTAGCATAGCGGGACTGACTCACTTTGCATGGAGTTAGAAATGAATTCTTGAAAGAAACAGCATTTGTCATTGAAGGATATATAGGAGTTCAGCAGAAAGAGAAGAGTGAGGAGTGTGACTTTTTTCTTTTCTTTTCTTTTCTTTTTTCCAAGACTCAGTCTCACTCTCCCAGGCTGGAGTGCAGTAGCGTGATCTCAGCTCACTGCAGCCTCGACCTCCTGGGCTCAAGCAGTCTTCCTGCTTCAGCCTCCCAAGTAGCTGGTAGTACGGGCATGTGTCACCACACCCAGCAAATTTTTTAAATTTTTTGTACAGACAGGGTCTCACTATGCAGCCCAGGCTGATCTCAAAACTCTTGATCTCAAGCAGTCCTGGGTCCCACTTCAGCCTTCCAGAGTGCTGGGATTACAGGCATGAGCCACCACCCCAGCTTGGGACATGACATTTTTGAGAGAACAATATGTGCAAAGACAGGGAATTATAAAATGTCATTATGTGTTTGGGGTAGAAGCAAAAGATTGTGGAAGCGGGAAATGACAGTAGATGAGTATCAAAGTTTAGATGGAAGTAAGTCATGAAAGTACTTGAATGCCCCATTAAAATAAGTGTTTTGGCAAAGGAGAGCTGTTAAAGGATTTTTAATTTTTTAGCAACAGCTTTATTGCGATGTAATTCATATGTCATAAGATCTACGCCTTTAAAGCCTGTACAATTCATTGGGGTTTTAAAAGTATATTCAGTCCGGGCGCCATGGCTTATGCTTGTAATCTCAGCACTTTGGGAGGCCGAGGTGGGTGGATCACCTGAGGTCAGGAGTTTGAGACCAGCCTGGCCAACATGGTGAAACCCCGTCTCCACTAAAAACACAAAAAAGTATCCAGGTGTGGTGGCATGTGGCTGTAATTCTACCTACTTGGGAGGCAGAGACAGGAAAATCACTTGAACCTGAGAGGCGGAGGTTGCAGTGTGCCAAGATTGTGCCACTGCACTCCAGCCTGGGTGACAGTGAAACTCCGTCTCAAAAAAAATAAAAGTATATTCATAGTTGTGCAACCATCACCACAATGTCATTTTAGAACATTTTTATTATCTCAAAAAGAAGCCCCATACCTGTTAGCGGTCACTCCCCTTTCCCCACCCCGCAAGCCCCTGGCCACCACTTACCTACTTTCTCTTTCTATGAATTTGACTGGTGTGGGCATGTCATATAAATGGAATCATACAATATAAGACCTTTGGGGTTTAGTTACTTTTACTTAGCATAACATTTTCAAGATTCGTAATGTTGTAGCATATATTAGTACTTCCTTTTATAGCTGAATAATATTCCATTGTATGGATATATCACTATGTATCACTTGATAGACATTTGGATTGTTTCCACTTGGCTATTATGAATGCTGATGTGAATGCTTGTATATAAACAACTTTTGTGTGGACATATGTTTTCATTTCTCTTGTATGCATACCTAGGAGTGGAATTGCTGGGTCATTTAACATTTTGAGAAACTATCAAACTGTTTTTCCAAAGCCACTGCACCATTTTATGATCCCACTAGTGATGTATGAGGGTTCTAACTTTTCCGCATTCTATCAAACACTTGTTATCTGTCTTTTTAATTTTAGTCATCCTAGTGGGTGTGAAGTGGTATGTCATTGTGGTTTTGATTGTCTTTTCCCTAATGATTAATGATATAGAGCAGCTTTTAATATGCTTTTAGCCATTTGTGTATCTTTCTTGGAGAAATGTCTATTCAGATCCTTTGCACATTTTAAATTGGATTCTGTTTTTATTGTTGAATTGTAAGAGTTCTTTATATATTCTAGATATGTCTGTTACCAGATATATGATAATATATATGATATATGATATGCAAATGTTTTTTCCATTCTGTGGGCTTAACTTTCTTTTTTTTTTTTGAGATGGAGTCTCGATCTGTCACCCAGGCTGGAGTGCAGTGGCCAGATCTCAGCTCACTGCAAGCTCCGCCTCCCGGGTTTACGCCATTCTCCTGCCTCTACAGGCGCCCGCCACGTCGCCCGGCTAGTTTTTTGTATTTTTTAGTAGAGACGGGGTTTCACCGTGTTAGCCAGGATGGTCTCGATCTCCTGACCTCATGATCTGCCCATCTCGGCCTCCCAAGGTGCTGGGATTACAGGCTTGAGCCACCGCGCCCGGCCGGGCTTAACTTTCTTGATCGTGTATTTTGAAGAACAAAAGTTTTTAATTTTCTGAAGTCCAATTTACCTATTTTTATAAAATATAAAAGTATGATTAATTTTTCCCTATGGGAAGTGGTGTGGTTTGAAATAGTGATTCTCAAAAGTTTTTGACCACTAGCCATAGCAAGAAACAAGTACATGTGATGGAAGCACTTGTAGTGCACTAGTAGTGTCTATCTCATTTGCTTTTAATTTACGTTTTCCTAATGACTTTAGGATCCATCACATATAAACATATATGAAGCACTGCTTCGCCTTACTGTAAGTGACAGCATATTCCATTTTCTCTTATAAATGTCTAGTCTGACAATTGTAATCTTTAAATTGAAGTTCTTTAGTACATTTACTTTAAAATCCTTTGGGGGGGGGATCAGGCTTATTGAGATATAATTTACATACAGTGGAATTGATACTCTTTTTAGGTGTACACTTTGATGAGTTTCGATGAATATATGTAGTTGTGTAACTACCACCATAGTTGAGATTAGAATGTTTCCATCACCTTAAAAAGTTTCATCTTGCTTTTTTATAGACAATCCTTCCTTCTCCCAGGCTCTTGCAATCACTGATAGGACTTCCATCTCTATAGTTTCATTTTTTTTCCAGAGTATTATATAAGTGGAATCATTTACTACATGGGACTTTTGGGTATAACTTCTTTTCATTTAGCATAATGATTTTGAGACTTATCCATGTGGTTGTCTATATTAGTAGCTCATTTTTTATTGTTGAATAATAGTTTGAATAATATTGTTGACAGTAGCCAATTGGATATACCAAAATGTGTTTATTAACCAGTTGAAGGACTTTTGAGTTTTTACTTTTGGGGTTTTATTCTGCTATAATCATCCGTGTGCAGGTTTTGATGTATGCATGTGTTTTCATTTCACTTAGGTAAATATCCGGGAATGGAATTAATGGATCCTGTGGTCAGTGTATGTTTGTAGAAGGAACTACCAACAGTTACTAGCACTGCCACTATAATTGTTCATTATAGAAATACAATTGGGTTTTATATATTGGCATATGAGAGGTTTTTTTGTTTGTTTTCTTTTCTTTTTGAGACAGAGTCTCCCTCTGTTGCCCAGGCTGGAGTGCAGTGGCACGATCTCGGCTCACTGCAACCTTTGCCTCCTGAGTTCAAATGATTCTCCTCCCTCAGCCTCCTGAGTAGCTGGGACTACAGGCATGTGCCACCACACCCAGCTAATTTTTGCATTTTTAGTAGAGCCAAGGTTTCACCATGTTGGCCAGGCTGGTCTTAAACTCCTGACCTCAAGTAATCTGCCCACATTGGCCTCCCAAAGTGCTGGGATTACAGGCATGGAGCCACCGTGCCTGGCCTGATTCTTTTTCTAAGTCATGTCAGGAAAAATATTGATTCTTTTGATTCGTGAACATGGTATTTGGTCATCTTTAATTTGTCTCATCAGTGCCTCCCATGTGTTTTTGATGCTTTTGAACTGGTGTTTTTAAAATTTCAATTTCTAATTGTTCATTATAGAAATACAATTGGGTTTTATATATTGGCATTGTATTTTGCAACTTTCCTAAGCTCACTCGTAATTCTAGTAGCTTTTTTGGGTAGATTCTTAAGGATTTTCTGTATAAATAGTTATGTCATCATTTGTGAATAAAGCCATTTTATTTCCTTTTCAAATTTTGTGCCTTTTATTTCTTATTCTTACCATATCACATTGGCAAAGACCTCCAGTATGATGTTGAATAAAGGTGGTGAGAGAAGACATTGCTGCCTTGTTCCTGATCTTATGGGGTGAGAATAATTCTCTTACCATTAGGTATGATGTTAACTGGGTTTTTCATAGATGTTTGCCATCAGTTCAATGAAGAGCCCTTCTATTCCAGTTTGTTCAGATTTTTGTTCATGAATGAATGCTGAATTTTGTCATATCCTTTTTCTGTATTAAGATGATTACATGGGTTTTCTCCTTTTTTTTTTTTTTTGAGACGGAGTCTCGCTCTGCTGCCCAGGCTGGAGTACAATGGCGCGATCTCCGCTCACTGCAGACTCCACCGCCTCCCAGGTTCACGCTATTCTCCTGCCTCAGCTTCCCAAGAAGCTGGGACTACAGGCATCTGCCACCACGCCTGGCTAATTTTTTTGTATTTTCAGTAGAGACGGGGTTTCACCATGTTCGCCAGGATGGTCCTGATCTCCTGACCTTATGATCTGCCTGCCTCAGCCTCCCAAAGTGCTGGGATTACAGGTGTGAGCCACCATGCCCGGCCATGGGTTTTCTCTTAAATTTGTTCATATAGTGAATTACAAACAATTTACTTTTAATATACTTATATAGTTGAATTTACAACTACCATTTTACTATGTCATAGCATTGTCTTCTGGTTTCAATCATTTGTTTTGAGAAATCAGCTGTCAGTTTTATTGTTGCTTCTTTGAAGGTAATGTTTCTTTTCCTCTGACTGCTTAAAATATTTGTATTTGTTTCTGGTTTTCAGTAGGTGGACTTTGATGTACATTTTTTTGTTTGTTTTCTGGAATTTATGCTGGTTAGAGTTTGTTGAGAGACTTGAATCTTTATGTTAATGTCTTATCAGTTTTGAAAAATTCTCTACTGTTATCTCTTCAAATACTGCTTCTGCTCTAGTCTTTCCTTCTGAGGCTCCACTTAACATGTAAGTTAAACCTTTTCCTTGTGTCTCACATACTTTTATTCCCTTTGGTATGTTTTCCACCATTTGTGTGCTTTAGTTTACTTACTAACATGTCTTCTAGCTCATTAACTTTGTCGTCTTGTTGTGTCTAATCTGCAGTCATACTTATGTATTGTTTTTTTTTTTATTTTTTTTATTTTTTTTGAGACAGAGTCTCACTCTGTCGCCCAGCTGGAGTGCAGTGGCGGGATCTCGGCTCACTGCAAGCTCCATCTCCCGGGTTCACGCCATTCTCTTGCCTCAGCCTCCCGAGTAGATGGGACTACAGGTGCCTGCCACCACACCCGGCTAATTTTTTGTATTTTTAGTAGAGACGAGGTTTCACCGTGTTAACCAGGATGGTCTCGATTTCCTGACCTCGTAATCTGCCCGCCTCAGCCTCCCAAAGTGCTGGGATTACAGGCGTGAGCCACTGCGCCTGGTGCTTAGCTCCCACTTATAAGTGAGAACATATATTTGGTTTTCCATTCCTGAGTTACTTTATTTAGGATAATGGCCTCCAGCTCCATCCAGGTTGCTGCAAAAGACATTTCATTCCTTTTTGTGGCTGAGTAGTATTCCACGGTGTATATATACCACATTTTCTTTATCCACTGGTTGGTTGATGGGCACTTATGTTGGTTCTGTATCTTTGCAATTGCGAATTGTGCTACTATAAACATGTGTGCATGTGTCTTTTTCATATGACTTCTTTTCCTTTGGTTAGATACCCGGTGGGATTGCTGAATCCAATGGTAGTTCCACTTTTGGTTCTTCAATGAATGTCCATACTGTTTTCCATAGTGGTTTGAACAAACATATTTCAATCCATTTTTTTCTAGTTCTTTGCAGGAGCGTTAATCTGCCACAAACTACTCTATCCTACTTTGAGGGAGAAGTCTCTTATTCTTAAATATGCAGATTAAAGCTTACTCAGTTTATTTCATGATACATTGATTAGTTGCAGCCTGCAGTTTATGAAATGCATAAAGGATAAATGTGTGAGACAAATCCAGGAGATGGGTAGAATTATCAGATTTTAGGAAGTGTTTAGTTGTGAAAGGGGAATGAGATGGTGGAATGAAGAATGCGCTGATGTTACTGACTCAGACATCCAGGTGGATAGGCAAGCCATTTACCACGATGGACTAATAAAACAGGAGAGGGATCTATTTTAGAGAATTGAGATTAAGTTTACTTTTGTACACATTGAGTTTGAGATACCTATAACATCCAGGTGGAAATTTCTGATATGCGGAAAGAATCACTTATTTAGAACCCAAGAGAGAGATGGCAGCTGGAGCTGTGAATTTGTTACTCATTAGTGGATAGGTAGAAGTTTTCAAATCAATTTTATACATTTTTTAGTTAATCACATCAATTCAGCTGACAAATGCTATTCTAACTACCCATCAGGCTGGTACAAGTAAAAATAGGTACTCTGCTAGTTAGGCTAAATCTTTTCTTTTTTTTTTTTTTGAGATGGAGTCTCGGTGCGCAGTGGCGCAATCTCGGCTCACTGCAAGCTCTGCCTCCCGGGTTCCCGCCATTCTCCTGCCTCAGCCTCCCGAGTAGCTGGGACTACAGGCGCCCGCCACCTCGCCCGGCTAGTTTTTTGGTATTTTTTAGTAGAGACGGGGTTTCACCGTGTTAGCCAGGATGGTCTCGATCTCCTGACCTCGTGATCCGCCCGTCTCGGCCTCCCAAAGTGCTGGGATTACAGGCTTGAGCCACCGCGCCCGGCCGCTAAATCTTTTCTTTCTTTTCTTTCTTTCTTTCTTTCTTTCTTTCTTTCTTTCTTTCTTTCTTTCTTTCTTTCTCTCTCTCTTTCTTTCTTTCTTTCTTCTTTCCTTTTTTTTTTCCTTTTTTTTTTAGACAGAGTCTCTGTCACCCAGGCTGGAGTGTAGTGGCGCGATCTCGGCTCACTGCAACCTCTGCCTCCCGAATTCAAGCAATTCTCATGCCTCAGCCTCCAGAGTAGCTGGGATTACAGGTGCACACGACCATGCCTGGCTAATTTTTGTAGTTTTTTTTTTTAGTAGAGACGGGGTGTCACCATGTTGGCCAGGCTGGTCTCAAACTCCTGACCTCAGGTGATCCCCCTGCCTCGGCCTCCCAAAGTGCTGGGATTACAGGGATGAGCCACCATCCCTGGCCTAAATATTTTCTTTAAGGAAAATAAAACATCAATAGTTGCCATGTCATCTAAACCCTATCATTTAATTCTAATTCTATAGAACCACTTGGAAAATTAAAGGAATATAGATATGAGTTAGACAAGTGGGGCTGGGCTAGTTCCTAAGAGGCAAATATGATCAGGTTGCTGGCACTAAACTAAATCTGCACAGTTATAAGTCTGCCTCATCATCCACTGGCCAGCCACACCTAGGTTTCTTTGTAGGACATTTAGGAATTTTACATCCAGAGGAAGGCAGTATGAAGAGATGATAAGGGAACTTACAGTTGAAGAAATTAAGCGTTTGGAACCTGAGAAAACTCAGGGCATTACCCTCAAATATCTAAATGACTGTCATGTGCGGGAGATTATGAGACTTGTGTTAGCAGGCTGTATTGGGGTTCTCTAGAGGGACAGAACTAATAGGATATATATATAGAGAGATATATAGTATTAAGTTTATTATTTAGTATTATTAAATTTATTAATTATTAACTTAACTCAATTAAGTATTGAGTTTATTAACTATTAACTCACACAATCACAAGGTCCCACAATAGGCTATCTCCTGGCTGAGGAGCAAGGACAGCCAGTCTGAGTCCCCAGACTGAAGAAGTTGGAGTCTGATGTTCAAGGGCAGGAAGCATCCAGCACAGGAGAAAGAGGTACGCTGGAAGGCTAGGCCAGTGTAGTCTTTTCATATTTTTCTGCCTGCTTTATATTCTAGCTGCACTGGCAGCTGATTAGATGGTACCAACCCAGATTAAGTGTGGGTCTGCCTTTCCCAGCCCACTGTCTCAAATGTTAATCTCCTTTGGCAACACCCTCACATACACACCCAGGATCAATACTTTGCATCCATCAGTCCAATCAAGTTGACACTCAGTATTAACCATCACATAGGCTAAGTTAAGTCCAGTGAGAAGTTGGAGGTAGAGATTGTATCTTACTCATCTTTGTGTTTCCAGCATGTAGTAGAGTGTGGAACACATCAGAGGCTCAGCAGATGCTCATAAAGTTGAAGCACATTGAACTTGAGCTCACACTAAAAAGCTTTCAGAGACAACTCAAAGCTACCTGACAAGAGAAAGGGCTGCTTATACAGTGGTTTCCTTGTTGTTGGAGTTCTTCAGACATGTTGGACAACCATTCGTGGGATGTCGTCATAGAAGGGATTTAAGTATTGAACTAAATCCCATTGTCTTAAAAGCTTCCTTTAACCTTAGCATCTGTGATCCAGTAACAATATGGAAAATAATAGATCAATTATTTGGGTGTTTGTTGGCTGTAATAGGGAGAAATAAAATAATGATCACAGCAGCGATCATATATCGAGCACCCACTATGTGCCAGACACTATGCTGAATAATTTATATCAAGGATCAGCAAACTATGGCCTGTGGGCCAGCCTGTGGCCTCTTTTTGCGACGTTTTATTGGAACATAGTTATTGTCACGTTGTCTGTGGCTGTTTTTGTGCTACAGTGGCAGAATTGGGTAGTTTTGACGGAGACTGATGACCTGCGAAGTATAAAGTATTTTACTATTTGAACCTTTACAGAAAAAGTTTGCTGACCCCTGATTTAGGTAAATATAACAACTCTGCATATTATACATATTAACTCATTAATCTTTACATTAACTCTGCAAGGTAGATGGTGTCCCTTTTTACAGAAGAGGAAGCTCAAGCTCAGGGAGGCAAAGTAATAACTCTCAAGGTCAAATAACTTACAAGTGGTTTGGATTGGAACCAGGTATGGCAGGCTCCAAAGTCCATGTTCTTTCTTATACCAGAAATAGAACTTCTACCTCTCTCCTGAAATTGTACCATATATGAAAGCATGATTATATATGATATTTATGAAGACATTGCCTTTTTATAGCGGCAATCTTACGCAAACTGTTGAAGTATAGGAAAACTTCACCAATTCAGACCAGATTACTGTGTATTTACTACAGTTTAGTGTTATGTGATTCTTATTTATTAAAGTAACAAGTTCAGAGTGTTTTCCTCTGAATAAGAATAGAGTCTACTAAGAAAATAATCGAAAGACTTTCAGCTTCTAGGTTCCTCTGTAATTTCATGCATTTTAAAGAACTTTCTGTTGTTGTTATGTAATATAGGGCCTACAGCATTATATAATTAAAAAAAGAAAATCCTATTCTTTGCAATGATTTATAATGCAAATATTTATTAATAATTGAGACTAATTTCTTTACAAACTAGTGAGATTCTGTGATAGTCTTAAAAAATGAAGTAATTTAAGTATATCTGAATTTATTTATTTAGGTTGTCCCATAAGCTTCCTGAAAAAAAAAATACAACTTTTCCAGTTCTTTCCCTCTTCTCCAAAGAGGATTACAAGTGTGAGCTACCGAGCCCAGCCCTGATGATTTATTAATAGTCATCATTGACTTTGAGATATGTATACATATATTTGAATAAAGATATATCCTGGGACCCTTCTTCAAGCAAATGGTGAAGCTGCACTGAAGAGCAGATTTAGCAGAGAGTAGCAGAAAGCACTGTGCAAGGAGTCTGAAGACTTAGCTTCTAGTTCTGACTCCCTCTTACTATCTATAAAATCTCAGATATCTAAAATCTCTTTTGGAGAGCTTACCTGTCTCCTAACCATCAATTTTCTCATCTCCATAATGAAATAATATTTATCCTGTCAAATAAGATAGTAGATACAATGATCTTTTAGAAACCACAAAGATAAAAATGATCAAGACATCTGGATATCAGGTGGTGGTATTAGTAGTTTTGTTGTTGTGAGTTTTTGTATTATGCAACAGATCTGGGGTGCCTGTTGCCAATTGTCGGGGCAGAGCCAACTGCAATAAATGTGGAGTGTGCCTCTCTAGACTGTGGTTCAGATACAGATGCGACTTCACTGCTCTTTTCCTAGGTAGATGTACTCTAACTGGAGCTTTTTCTGGCTGGCCCAATACTCATCCAGCAGGCTTTACATCAGGATTTGGGGTGAACCTTGGCAGAGATTTAGCTTGTTTCTGAGTTAAAGGAACTGAAAGAAGCTGTGGGAAAGGTATGGGAGACTCTGGAAAAGTGACTGAAATGAAGGTACTATGACATTAAGTCCTATATTCATTGGTATTTCCAGAGTGTTGGGTATTGTTTTGGAGTGTAAGGTGTTGTGAGGCACCTTTCTTTGGAGAGTAAGTTTATTGCAAGAACTATCTTTCACAGAATTCCTGTTCACTACCATGGCAAAATGTCCTGCCCCCACTGCCACGTCTAACAGTATTTGGAGTAATCAAAGAGTAAGCAAGAACCTGAGGGTTAATGTATTAAAATGATGTGATTCAGTGCCTTCGATGTTTGACTTTGTAATGCAGCATCTGGAGCATATGCTATAAGGCAGGAGGGTGAGGTGATGGCAGTGGTTAACATGCAAGTGTGAACTGCTGAACTCTGAGAAGGTCTGTCTATTCTGGCATCAGTGGGGATACAGATCCTCAGAACCCAGATGACTTAATGATGTTGTTGGGAAAATGGTAAGAAGCTAAGGAAACTTCGAATAAAATGGATTAGACAGGAAAATGAGACTGGAATGCAGAGAATCTAGGATAGTGGAGATTAGAAGGGCCTCAGAATAAGGACTTGGAAGAAAGAGCGCAAACCTGCTCTAGGAAAACCTGATGGCCAGGTGGTGGCTACACAGACATCTGGTCAACCAGAAGCCAAAAGGCAGAGTACCTCGTATTCAAATAGAGGATCCAGCACCATCAGCTGTTCAGAGTGCTTCTTTATCCATGTTGGATCTTCAGATAAACTACAGGGAGAAGCCTTACCCCTATGCAGGAGGGCCTAGGGGAAGAGTTCATGCCCCCAACGGGTGAATGGTTTGAGGTATCTGGAAGGTCTGGTCTGGGCTTTAACCTAGTGCTTGTTAAAGGTGGGGTCCATACCTCAAAACTCTCATCTCTAGAAATGGGTTTGATTATAAGGGTCTGAAGGGAGGAGAGGAGCATGTTGAAAGGTGAAAGAATTCAACAGTTACTTGGATGCCATCCTCAACCCTTGGATGATCAGCTATTACCTGAAAGGGTTAGAGTAACAGGAGAATCACTTGACTGTGGGTGAATCCTTCCCTTAGTCCTGTACTTTTTGTGCTGTGGGAGCTCTCTGCCCTGGGACTGATGTTTGAGGAGTATGGAGACACAAGGGTGGCAGGGTGTCAAAATCGGGTGTAATGCTTTATCCCTCTAATTGCTTTAGTTTCATCTATGTGAAACTAATGCCTGTGAGACAGTAGTTTTATAAAGAAGAAATTAGAATGTCTAGAAATGTCCTGTAAATGACCTGAATTAATGTATATGAATCATAGAACTTTGCAAAAAATGGATGTTTTTAAAAACGCCCTGGGAGTTGGCTTAACATCTAAAAATAAGTTAATGTAATGCACCACTTTAAGAGAATAACAGACAAAAAACCGTACATGATCATTTCAATAGGTGTGGAAAAGAATTGACAGAGTCCAACACCCTTTTGTAATAAAAATAATCAACAAACTAGGAATAGGAGGGAACTTCCTCAACCTGAAAACCCAAAGTTAGGATCATAGTTCATGGTGAAGGATTGGTTGCTTTCACTCTATGATCAAGTACAATGCAAGGATGTCTGCTCCTGCCACTTCTCTTCAACATTGTACTAGAAGATCTAGCCAGGGCAATTAAGCTGGAAAAGGAAATGAAAGTCATCCATATTGGAAAGAAGAAGTAAAACTATCTCTATTTGGAGATGACTTGATCTTGTATATATAAAACACTAAGGAATACACACATACGAAAACAAACTATTACAACTAATAAGTTCAGCAAAGTTGTGGGATACAAATGAATTTTGTTTCTATACACTAATAATGAGGAATCTGACAATGAAATTTAAAAAACAACAATTAAGAAAGAAAAATACTTAGGAAAAATATGTAACACACGTACACTGAAAACTACAAAACTTCATTGAAAGAAATAAGACCTAAGTAAATGGAAAGACATCCCATGTTCATGGATTGGAAAACATAATGTTGTTAAGATGGCAGTGCTCTCCAACCTGATCCAACAGATTCAGTGCAATCCCTATCAAAATTTCAGCTGTGCGTTGTTTTTAACAGAAATTGACAAGCTGATTCTAAAATTAATATGAAAATGCAAAGACCCACAATAACCAAAACAATCATGAAAGGGAACAAAGTTGGAGGCCTGACACTTCTCAGTTTCAAAATTTACCACAAAGCTACGGTAATCAAGATTTTGTGGTACTGGCATAAGGATATACATATAAGATCAAGAGACTAAAATTGAGAGTCCAAAAATAAACACATTATAATTGTATTATTTTTCCAGTTCTCTCATAATAACCACAAATTTAGTGGCTGGAGACACAGATTTATTATCTTACAGTTCTGTAGGTCAGAGATCTATCACAGGTCCCACCAGGCCAAAATTAAGGCACCGACAGGGCTGCATTCCTTTCTGTAGACTCCGGGTAGAATACATTTTCTTGCCTTTTTCAACTTCTAGAAGCAGCCTACATTCTTTGACTTATTGTTCCCTTCCTCTATTTTCAAAGCTAAGAGAGGCAAGGCAAGTCTTTCTCACATTACATTACTCTGACTTTCTGTAGTCACATTCCCTCTGACTCTGAATTTTTCTGTCTCTCTCTTTCACTTTTAGTGATGCTTATGATTACATTGGGCTCATTCAGATACTGCAGGATTATTTTCCTATATTAAGGTGGGCTAACTGGCAACCTTGTTTCCATCTGCAACCTTAATTCTCCTTTGAGATGTAACATATTATATCCGTAGGTTCCACGAATTAGGATGTTGTGTGCGTGTAGGGGGTCACACTCTTCTGATTATTACAATGGCCAGTTGCATTTTGACAAAGATACCAGGACAAGTCAATAGGGAAAGAATAGTCTTTTCAGTAAATAGTGCTAGAACAACTGGATATACACATGTAAAAATAATGAAGTTGGATTCCGTACCTCATACCACATATAAAAACTCAAAATGGATCAGGGATCTAAATGTAAGAACTAAAATGATAAAAATTCTTAGAAGAAAATGTAGGAGTAAATGTGACCTTGGGTTAGGCAATAGTTTCTTAGATATGCTACCAAAAGCACAAGCAACAAAAGAAAAAAGTTATACATTGAACTTCACCAAAATTAAAAAGACTTTTTGCTTCAAGGGACACCATAAAGAAAGTGAAAAGACAACCTACAGAATGGGAGAAAATATTTGCAAGAACTTGTATCCATTTGCAAAAAGACTTGTATCCAAAATATAAAAGAATCGTTAAAACTCAACAATAAGAAAACCCAATTTAAAAATGGGCAAAAGGTCTGAACAGAAAAAAAATGATAATAAAAATAAAAGTAAACTTGGGCAAAAGATCTGAACAGATGTCTCACCAAAGAAGATATACAGATGGCAAATAAACATGACAAGATGAAACATCATTTGTCATTAGAGAATTTTAAATTAAGAGATACCACTACACACCGATTAGAATGGCTAAAATCACACACACACACACACACACACACACACAACAAATACCAAATGTTGACAAGAATGTGGAGAAGTAGGAACTCTCTCTCATTGCTAGAATAAACACGAAATGTTATATCCACTTTGGAAGACAGTTTGACAGTTTCTTACAAAATTAAACATAATCTTACCATATAACCCAGTAATTATGCTCCTTCATCTTTACTCAGTTGGTTCGAAAATTTAAGTCCACACAAAAATCTGCATATGAATGCTTAGGGCAGCAATTTATAATTGCTAAAAATTGGAAGCAACCAAATGTCCTTCAATAGGTGAATGGATAAACAGATTGTGGTACATTTATACCAAGGAAAATTATTCAGCAGTGAACAGAAATGGGTTATCAAGCCATAAAAAGACATGGAGGAAACTTAAATGTATATTTCTAAGTGAAAGAAATCAGTCTGAAAATACTACCTATTGAATGATTCCAATTATTGGACATTATGAAAAAGGCAAAACTATATAAAGACATTAAAAAGATTTGTGGTTGGCCCAGTGCAGCGGCTCATGCCTGTAATCCCAGCATTTTGGGAGGCCGAGGCAGGTGGATGGATCATTTGAGGTCAGGAGTTTGAGACCAGCCTGGCCAACATGGTGAAACTCCATCTCTATTAAAAATACAAAAATTAGCTGGGTGTGGTGGTGGACACCTGTAATTCCAGCTACTTGGGGGGCTGAGGCAGAAGAATTGCTTGAACCCAGGAGGAGGAGGTTACAGTGAGCCAAGATCGCACCATTGCACTCCATCCTGAGTGACAGACTGAGACTCTGTCTCAAAAAAAAAAAAAAAAAAAGATTTGTTGTTGCCAATGGTAGTAGGGAGGCAGGGGGAGGGTGTTGAATAGGTGATAGGTGAAGCATAGAGGATTTTCAGGATGGTAAAACAATTTCCTATGATACTATAATGGTGGATATATGACAATTGTTCACCATTGGATGGTGAATACTTACAACGTGAATACTTTCACCGTGTCGGCAAGGCTGGTCTGGAACTCCTGACCTCAGGTGATTCACCCGCTTTGGCCTCCCAAACTGCTGGGATTACAGGCGTGAGCCACGACGCCTGGCCTCCTCTTTTTCCTTCTTCTTTTCCTCCTCTTCCTCCCCCCATCCCTCCTCCTCCTCCTTCTTTTCTTCTCCTCCTTTTCCTCCTCATCCTCCTCCTCCTCCTTTGAGATGGGGTCTTGCTACGTTGCCCCATGATTAGCCAATACCATTTATTGAATATTAATTTAATTTCTTCTTCCTCCTCTTCCTCCTCCTCCTCTGAGATGGGGTCTTGCTATATTGCCCAGGCAGATCTTGCACTCCTGGGCTCAAGTGATCCTCTTGCCTCAGCCTTTCAAATAGCTGGGACTACAGGTGCATGTCACAGCACCCAGCTTATTCATTATTGACTCACTTCTAACTTCATTTAGCTCATTTATTCAGTCAACATTTATTAAATTTGAACTTCATACTCGGTGCTAGGTGGTATATGGAAAAGAAAACATGTATTATCCTGCCATCAGGGTGCTTTGGGCCTTAGTGAAAAGCACACCGGGTGACACCAAGATGCTCACAAGTTTACACATAAGATTTTTTGGTGTGTCCTTTTTACACAGTCATCACTATAAGCCACCTGTTTCTCATAGCATATGAGAGAAAGGTCTGGCATATTACCTCTTATTCCTACTGTGAGGCACAGTAGAATTCTCTAACACCAGCTGTGGTGTTGAATCACTGCCTATGAGGCTGTGCACATTAGTGGGAAAAGCACTAGATTTTGGAACTCAGGCACTTGGACTCCAGACCCGGAACACCTTGGGTAAGGCATGCTTATTTGCAGGTTTGTTTCTGTACATATGCAAACATTTACACACCTAATTTAGGGTTCCTCATAGCTGACACCACAAATGACATCAGGGCTTGATGTGTAATTTGGAAAGGTGGAGAATTTACCTATATGACAAACCTGCACAGGTACCCCTGACCCTAAAATAAAAGTTAAAAAAAAATTTCAGCAAGGTAAGTAAATCCAGCGGTGTAGCTACAAACAGTTCACTGTGTATGTAAAAATACTCCAAATACAACATTCCTTCCCAAGATGTTCTGGCCTGAACAGCACACCTCTTCTACATTGAGGTGTCCGTTCCGCTAACCTGCTTGGTGTCCTAAATTCTCAGCTTCATTTGAACAATCTCTCTGGAAAACTTTAGTCATTCCCTTAATGGAGAAGAATAACTTCATAGAAGCATAATCCAAATGGCCAAACATAGAGTATAGAGCAAAAGATGTAATTTTAGGCTGGGTACTGTGGCTCACGCCTATAATGCCAGCACTTTGGGAGGCTGAGGCCAGTGGATCATCTGAGGTCAGGAGTTTGAGACAAGCCTGACCAACATGGCGAAACCTACTAAAAACACAAAAATTAGTCAGATGTGATGGCAGATGTTTATAATCCAGCTACTTGGGAGGCTGAGGCAGGAGAATAGCTTGAACCCAGGGGGCAGAGGTTGCAATGAGCCGAGATGGCGCCATTGCACTCCAGCCTGGGCAACAAGAGTGAAACTCCGTCTCAAAAAAAAAAAAAGAGGAAGAAAGATGTAATTTCATAAGAGACTTTCAAAGAAGTTTGGTAGGCCAGGCATGCTGGCTCACACCTATAATCCCAGGCCTTTGGGAGACCGAGGCAGGCAGATCACTTGAGCCCAGGAGTTCGAGACCATAGTGACCTACATGGCAAAACCCCATCTCTATAAAAAAATACAAGAATTAGCCGGACATGGTGGCACGTCCCTGTAATCCCTGCTACTCAGGAGGCTGAGGTGGGAGGATCACCTGAGCCTGATGAGGTCAAGGCTGCAGTGAGCCGTGATTGTGTCACTGCACTTCAGCCTGGGTGACAGAGGAGACCCTGTCTCAAAAAAGAAAAGAAGTTTGGTGGCTAACAGGAAACTTCTCACATTTGTCCTGAATGACATAAACCAGAGGCCAAAGGTGAGAGTAGTGTACTTCAATATTTCAGTGTTAGAGGTGCTAAAAAGAGCTTTGGGGAAGGGGCCATCTTTCAGCATTTAACATTTTCATTTTATTTTTGTATTTTAATGTATGCTTAAGGTTAAATTTGATTTTGTTTTGGGCTACATAATAGAATTAGGAAGCACTGATTTGCAGAATTTCAGAGCCCAAAGGGGCCCTTTAGATCAAAGTCTACTTCCCTTCTAGCCCCTTCTCCTGTCCCTGCCATGTCCTTAACTAAGAGGAGGATCTTTTTTTAGAGAGAGGGAGATGAAAAGAAATCACAGGGGACAAGTCCAGGGTGACAAGATCCACCATCCATCATGGCTCCTGACTACCAACAGTTGGAGCCTTTCTCTTTACTCTGTGAGGTTTTTTTAATTAACCTTTTTTCATTTTTCCTACTTTAGAATTTCACATTATAGTCCTTTGTTCATTCTCCTCTTTTCTCTTGATAATGAAAATGGATATAATATGAACTTAAACTCGCTTGCCCTGGGTCATTGCCAGTGCTTAATAAAAGTGTATTAGTATTTGTAGTAATGATAATAACCCACAGATAATGATGTCGCTAAAGACCAAAGGGTCCCCTTGCATGAGAAGCCCCCCCTTCTAGTCGCCTTGCTTTGCCGGATTTAACGGAGACCTTGACTGCTTCTGATAGTCATTGTCCCTTCTCAATTATCAAGGTTTCATGAAGACAAGCATTCTTCACTTAAGGGTTTTCCAGACTGTCTGATGTGCTGGGCTCTGTATAACCTTGTTCTTATGTCATCATATGTCATGCTGCCTCTCGGAAATTGTTCCCTGATGTTTGCAAAAATGAACTACTTACAGAAATTCCCTTTGTACACACACACACACACACACACTTCACTATTGGAAATGGTTACACTCAGATAAGTGGGTCAGGGTTGTGAGGGGATTTGAAGCTGTGTTGTGAGGAGTGGTGAAAATAGTGGAGGTGGCCAGGCTTTGCAGGGAGAGACTGAGGAGGAAATGGGACAGGCGTCTCCAAAGATCTGAAGATGTGTGCAAGAGGAATTTGGCCTCTTCTGGGTAGACCCATATAGTATTAAAAAGACCAAATGCATGGGTATAATAAGTCTAGTTTGGCTCAATAGAAGGCAGGACTTCCTTTTTAGCTGTCTGGGAAGGAAAGATGCTTGCCCTGGAAGTGGCAAGTTCTCTATCTCTGGAGTGCTCACGCAGAAGCATCAGAGTCCCTCCACTGGCACTGCTGAGGAGGGGTTATAAGGATTAGGTGGTGTTGGAACTAAATTACTTTGGGTCACCTTCAAATCATGAGAGGCAATAATTCTATGAGGTCCTTGACTTAAGAATCTAGGACCTGGATTTTAGAGGTCCTGGATTGTAGAGTGGGACTAATTTCTTGATAGAAAGTTCAGGTATAGGATCAGGCTTTAGGAAGGAGAAATTAAACCCTGACCAATGGTTCAGCATCTCCAGTGGCCCTATTCCAATATATGGATAGGTCTAAGCCTTAGGCAAACTGCAGCTAGACCCAGCCTTTGTAAACCGTGGCCCTAAAAAGTAGGTGAAGAACTTGAAGAGAAATGAGAAAAGAAACAGTAAGTCATCAAAGCCAAGAGTGGAGACCTTTGAAGGAGGGATAATTGGAAGTACTGGATGCTGCAAAGGACAAGGAGTCTGAGGAATGAGAAGAGGGCCTTGGATCTGTCAAGGAGGAGCTGGGGCAGTTTCTAGAGTGTGGTAGGGGCAGAAGCTTGGCCTCAGGAAGACAAGAGAATGGCAGGGATGTGAAGACAAGAAGCTAAGACCACATGCTCATGAATTTGACTGCAAGAATAATAGGGTAGAGGCTAGACCAGTAAGGCCTATGAACATCAAAGGCAGAAGGTGAAGAGAAATCGCTTCACAATGTAGACAGAAAGTATGTTAGGTAGAGGAGAGAGAGGACTTCAGTACAGTATTTACAGTTGTAAAGTGCTTTCTAGGTCCATGATGCAGTTTGGTCTTTTAGATAGTGTATTAGTCCATTTTCACACTGCTGTACAGAATTACCTGAGACTGGGTAATTTATAAAGAAGGGGTTTAATTGACTAACAGATCTGCATGGCTGGGGAGGCCTCAGGAAACTTGCAATCATGGCAGAAGGTGAAGGGGAAGCAAAGTACATCTTCCATGGTGGTAGGAGAGAAAGAGAGTGGGAGTGCCGCACTTTTAAACCATCAGATCTCATGACAACTCACTCACTATCATGAGAACAGCATGGGGAAAATCACCCCCATGATCCAATTACCTCCCACCATGTTCCTCCCTTGACATGTGGGAATTACAATTTGAGATGAGATTTGGGTGGGGACACAGAGCCAAACGATATCATTCTGCCCTTTGCCCCTCCAAAATCTCATGTCTTTCTTACATTTCAAAACACAATCATACCTTCCCAACAGTCCCCCAAACTCTTAACTCATTCCAGCACTAACCCAAAAGTTCAAGTCTAAAGTCTCATCTGAGACAAGGGAAGTCTCTTCTGCCTATGAGCCTGTAAAATTAAAAGCAATTTAGTTGCTTCCAAGATACAATTGGAGTACAGGCATTGGGTAAATGCTTGCATTCCAAATGGGAGAAATTAGCCAAAGCAAAGGAGCTACAGGCCCCATATAAGTCCGAAACCCAACAGGGCAGTCATTAAATCTTAAATCTCCAAAATTCTTTCCCTTGACTCCATGTCTCACATCCAGGGCACACTGATGCAAGAGGTGTGCTCCCAAGGCCTTGGGCAGCTCGACCCCTGTGGCTCTGCAGGATACAGCCCCTGCGGCTGATTTCACGGGCTGGCATGGAGTGCCTGAGGCTTTTTCAGTTGCATGGTGCAAGTTTTTGGTGGATCTACCATCCTAGAGTTTGGAGGATGGTGGTCCTCTTCTCACAGCTCCACTAGGTAGTACCCCAGTGGGGACTCTGTGTGGGGGCTCCAACCCCACATTTCCCTTCTGCATTGCCATAGTAGAGGTTCCCTGTGAGGGCTCTACTGCTGCAGCAGACTTCTGCCTAGACATCCAGGCATTTCCATATGTCATCTGAAATCTAGGCAGAGGTTCCCAAACCTTAACTCTTGTCTTCTGCACACCCACAGGCCTAACACCATGTGGAAGCTGCCAAGGCTTGGGGCTTGGACCCTGTGAAGGAACAGCCCAAGCTGTACCTTGGCCCCTTTTAGCCATGGCTACAGCTGGGTGGCTGGGACACAGGGCACCATGTTCTGAGGCTACACAGAGCAGCAGGGCCCTGGGCCCAGCACAGGAAACCATTTTTCCCTCCTAGGCCTCCAGGCCTGTGATGAGAGGGGTTGCCATGAAGATCTCAGCAGCCCCTCCCATCACAGGAGAAGTTTCCCTGGAGAAAACATTTTCTGGAGAAAATGCCCTGGAGATGTTTTCCCCATTGTCTTGGCTATTAACATTTGTCTCCTTGTTGCTTATGCAAATGTCTGCAGCAGGCTTGAGTTTCTTCCCTAGAAAATAGGTTTTTCTTTTCTACCACATGGTTAGGCTGCAAATTTTCCAAACTTTTACTCCTACTTCCCTTTTAAACATAAATTCCAATTTCAGACCATCTCTTTGTGAATGCGTATGACTGTACATTTTCAGAAAAAGCTGGGTCACATCTTGAATGCTTTGCTGCTTAGAAGTTTCTACTGCCAGATACCCTAACTCATCTCTCTCAAGTTCAAAGTTCCACAGATCTCTAGGGCAGGGGCAAAATGCCATCAGTCTCTTTGCTAAAGCATAGGTGTGATTTTTGCTCCAGTTTCCAATAAGTTCCTCATCTCCATCTGAGACCACCTCAGCCTGGACTTCATTGTCCATTTCACTATCAGCATGTTGGCCAAAACCATTCAACAAGTCTCTAGGAAGTTCCAAACTTTCCCTCATCTTCCTATCTTCTTCTGAGCCCTCCAAACTCTTCCAACCTCTGCCTGGTACCCATTTCCAAAGTCAATTCCACATTTTTAAGTATTGTTATAGCAGTGCCTCACTTCTGGTACCAATTTTCTGTATTAGTCCGTTTTCACACTGCTATAAAGAACTACCCGAGACTGGGCAATTTGTAAAGAAAAGAGGTTCAATTGGCTCACAGTTCTGAATGGCTGGTGAGACCTCAGGAAACTTACAATCGTGGCAGAAGGAGAAGGGAAGCAAGGAATGTCTTATGTGGTGGCAAGAGGACGGTGGGGGGAAGTGCCACACTTTTAAACTATCAGATCTTGTGAGAACTCCCTTACTATCATGAGAACAGCATAGGGGAAATTTGCCCCCATGATCCAATCACTTCCCTACAGATCCCTCCCTTGACACATGGGGATTACAATTTGAGATGAGATTTGGGTGGGAACACAGAGTGAAACCATATCAGATAGTGCCCCACAGTCTTTGGGTATCAGATGCACAAACAGGCATCTATTTCAGATGGGACTTGCTTTAAAGGTAAGGTAAGAAATCTCTAGGTTTTAGGGTGATCTTAGAGTGTGTCTGTGCAGGAAATGCTCAGAGGTGGAATCTCCAACGGCACCGTTGACTTATTTGATGACTCCGTGATCACTGTTTCTCTTCACAGCCTCTGACTCTGCTGACCGTGTCTTCCATCTACATGCCTGCCTGACTTTGATTTTACCCTCTTCAGATTTTCCCACCATTCCTACCACACCTCTCAGTCTGCTCTTCAGCTTCTTCCCCTGCCTTCCCCTTAATTTCAGGCTCTGACTTTGAGCCCCTTCTCTTCATACTCTTCACGTTTCTCTGGATGATCCCAGTGGCTCAATGGCTTTTGATGGGTCCCAAATCTGTCTCTCTGGCCCAGACCTCTCTCCTCAGTCCCAAGTCCCTGTGTGCACAACTCCATTTGGATGTTCCATAGTCACTTAAAAGACAACATTTCTAGACTCAAACTTACTATCCCTCCAAATCTACTTTCTGCATAGTCTCAATCTTTAGGGTTATATATGTCCCAGGTTGCCTGGGATGGTCTCAGTTGAAGCCTGTTGTTTCCAGCATAATTATTAATAATTCCTTCTTTTACTCCGAAAGTGTCCTGGTTTGTATGATACATTGTACAGTCACTCCATCCATTTTGGACGATGGCATGACCACCCACTCAAAGCTCATGCCAGAAACTTGTTTATCCTAAACCCCCTTTTGCTTCCCTCCCACATTCTATACTGTTTGTCTCATTCCTGTAGGCTCTGAGCCCCTGGAGGGGAGGGGCAGTGTCTTGTTCACTCTCATGTTCCCCATGCCAAGCATAGTCTTGTTTAAGAAGGTGCTCAGCAGATGCTGAATAAAGGGCAAGAAGATGGAGTTAACTGATGGAATGAGAAGCCATGGAAAATTAGAGGGAAGGGTGGGCCCTACGATCTAACTTCTCATCCTGCAGATGAGGAAATTGAGGCCTAGGGTGGAAAATGAACTTGACCCAGGTCAATGCCAGAGTCAGTATTAGATCCCAGGTCTCCAGTAACCTCTCCACGGCTCTTATGTAGGTGGTTTAAACTTTCTTCATTAAGTACAGGGACAGCTCAGCAGTCAGTTCTTATTAGGCCCTTGTGTGTATGTGCATATGTGCGTGCGTGTGTGTGTATGTGTGTCTCCTGGGGGTTTTGAGTGTGCCACAGAGGGGAAGAATAGATGTCCTTGCTTCCAACAATATTCAAAGGATCTGAGCAAAACTTTCAAGGCTTATTTGAGAGACATTCCACCATTTTCTTTTTTCTTTTCTATTTTTTGTTTTTTTTTTTGAGTCAGGGTCTCACTTTGTCACCCAGGTTGGAGTGCAGTGGCGCAAACACAGCTCACTGCAGCCTTGACTTCCTGAGCTCAAGTGATCCTCCCACCTTAGCCTCCCAAGTAGCTGGGACTACAGGCATGTGCCACCACACCCCACTAGATTTTGTATTATTATTATTAATTTTAGAGATGAGGTCTTGCTATATTGCCCAGACTGGTCTCAAACTCCTGAGCTCAAGAGATCTGCCCACGCTGGCCTCCCAAAATGTGGGATTACAGGTGTTAGCCACTATGCCTGGCCTCTACCAGTTTTCTCTTGGAGATATTTTTACCTTCTTAACATTGCCAGAAGGATTAAAACAAAATCTGATCTCACAGTTTCTCAGGTATTGTTGTTTTCTTATGTTGTTGTTGTTTTTAAACTGAAAATCAGATGCCATGAAAAACATCGTCAGCGTGGCAGGTAAGTGGGAGGCTATGATATAATTTATTGTTCAGTCCTGACACTTGTGTTGGTGGACACAAAGAGCCTATTTGACTGCTTTAGTAGAATTCTCCCTGCTTTCTTTTAGTTTGTTTCTGATTCTTCTCTTAGCCTGGTCTTGGCTAATAAATCATTTGATTTTGAAAAATATCTTTCCCTTTTCTGAACCTTTTATTCTGTATTCATAAAATGAGTAGGTTAGACCATACACTTTCCAGCTGCTTCCAGCCCACAATTCTGTCATACTAAGTTCCTCCCCCCATTGCTTGGAGAAGACTTAAACATCATATCCACAGGCTGAGTACCCCTAATCCTCAAGCCCAAAATACTTCCAAATCTGAAACTTTTTGAGCTCCAAAATGATGCTCAAGGGAAGTCCTCATCGGAACATTTCAGATTTCAGATTTTTGGATTCGGGATGCTCAATTAGTATGATGCAAATATTTCCAAATCAGAAAAAATTTGAAACACTTCTTGTCCCAAGCAGTTTGAGTAAGGGATGCTAAACCTGTACCATATATATCTCTAATCTCTCTCTCTCTCATATATATATACATATATACTATTACATCTGTGCTTCTGCTTTGTTCTTGGCTAGAATTAATATCTTTCCTTTTCTTACTCTTGATACTTAAATTCATCATTTCTTAAATGTCTAATCCTCTTTCTTTTCTAAACACTCTAATAAGCTTATTATTTCAACCATTTATATTTAACATTAAAGTTTAATCATGAAGTTGTTAACCATAGAAAATTATTAAATAAGTGAGTTTGGAATGAGCATGGAACAGCTGAAAAAATGAGTGAATATTTCAAAATGAGCACTTTGGAAAAGAAATTTATGCATAGAAAACAATGGAGAATTATAATTAAGAGCTCTGGGGATCTCAAACTGATTTGTCCAGCTATTACACAGTCATTTCAATTTAAATTAAAATTGTAACTATTTTCTAGTCTACTAAAAATATGAGGTGCCACATTAAGAGTTTTAATGGTGCGTTCTCTGCGGAATGCAAAAATGCAAGACTGTAGCACATAAATAACTATATATTGAAGAGTGAATAAATTCCCTGCCAAAAGTGAATATGATAAAAACAGAAATGACAGTGGATTATTTTATTCCCTCTAGTGAAGCGCAGCTCACACATTAGAGCCAAAAAACAGTTCACAGGGTGTCTAATTCCATATCACTTTGTCAGAGGTTATGAAAAGAACAACACAAAAAAGTTTAGCTGGTTGATGAACTCAGGCATAAATGAGGCCATATATTTTGTTCCCAAAGTAAAATATTTTTTAGCTACAGAGAGTAGGTTGATATTAATATTTGATATCCCTGATTCATAGAAAATTGGATTAGTCAAGGTTTTAACCACTGTAGAACATGTTTAAGGCAATCACACTTCCGGAGGAGAAAAAAAAAAAAAAAGTCAAAAGCAGGAGGCGTGACTTCCAGCAGTAGAATAGTAGGATAAACACTGGTGTGTGCGTGTGTGTGTGTGTGTGTGTGTGTGTGTGGTCACGTATGCTAGAATGGTTGGTCAGGGTAGGTGGAAGTTCTGATAATGGGACACAGAAAATTTTGAATTTTATTGTAATACAAGTGAATTAAGATGAAAGCATTGAGACATCCAGATAAAAGCATCTGGACATCTGGAGAAAGGAGAGAGTTCATGGAAGAATCAGGAACAAGAGAGTTATTTTAACTAAGCTTGGCTGAGTTTCCTGGGAGCCAAGCTACAAAAGGAAATAAGTGTGTTTCATAATTCTTCTTGTCATGTCAATATTTGCCTACTTCTTCTTTTTTTTTTTCTTTGACAGGGTCTCACTCTGTCACCCAGGCTGGAGTTCAGTGGCACGATCTCAGCTCACTGCAACCTCCACCTCCTGGGTTCAAGTGATTCTCCTGCCTCAGCCTCCCAAGTAGCTGGGACTACAGGTCCCCACCACCATGCTTGGCTAATTTTTGTATTTTTAGTACAGATGGGGTTTCACCATATTGACCAGGATGGTCTCAAACTCCTGACCTTGCGATCCACCCGACTTGGCCTCCCAAAGTGCTGGGATTACAGGCGTGAGCCACCACACCCAGCCAATATTTGCCTACTTCTAAGTTCTTGGAGAAATTTGTTGTTTAGAGCAATGGTTCTCAAACTTAACTACACTTTGAAATGATCTGGGAAGTTTAAAAAATTTGGATGCATGAGCCCCATCCCCAGAAATTGTTTGATTTGTCTAGGGTGGGGCGTGTGCATTTATACATTTGAAAGACTCCTCAGGTGGGTGTGATGCACAGCCAGGCCTACAGCTCAGTGGTTTATGGAAAACAAATGAGTAATTGCTGTTCTGCAGAAGATGCAGAAGCTCTTAATACAGCCAATTATCATATTGATTCTTAATACAAGAAAAGTATTGATTT
>NW_012114944.1:1040020-1040762 GCF_000951035.1 Colobus angolensis palliatus
CCAGGGTGGTCTCGATCTCCTGACCTCGTGATCCGCCCGTCTCGGCCTCCCAAAGTGCTGGGATTACAGGCTTGAGCCACCGCGCCCGGCCAGTGGAGGTATTTCTAAAACAATTCAGATTCAGGTTTCCTGCCACATGAAATTACAGGCATCTGTACTTTCAGCAATCCATTCCTGAAAATCAGACATTTTTTACAAAAATGCTGACTGGAGCCTATTTTCCATTATTTCAAATGGGAATAATATACAATGTTACATGTCAACCCAAAACCTTTAAGCAAATTTTCCTAAAAATATAATTACAGCATAATCAAATGGCTTTATTTATGTTATAAACTATCACATTAGGATGGAAAAATGCTTACAACATCCTTTCCATCATTCAGTGATCAACTGGGTTGTCAACAGATTTTTGTGTGCAGTGACAATGTCTCTCAGTGCCAGCTCCATCTGAGAGGTGTGCTTCCCTTTTGTTGTTTCCTGGTCTGCTGTTCAAAATTGTGCATGTTGATTCTGACAATCTACCAATCGGAATTGGAGTATAATGAGAATTTTTTCAGTCATTGTTTTGTTAATAATGTCATAGTGAGGTGTGGTTTTTTGTTTTTTTCTTTTTTTCTTTTTTTTTTTTTTTTTGAGGCGGAGTCTCGCTCTGTCGCCCGGACTGGAGTGCAGTGGCTGGATCTCAGCTCACTGCAAGCTCCACCTCCTGGGTTCAAGTGATTCTCCTGCCTCAGCCTCC
>NW_012114944.1:1041350-1074544 GCF_000951035.1 Colobus angolensis palliatus
GTTTCACCGTGTTAGCCAGGATGGTCTCGATCTCCTGACCTTGTGATCCGCCCGTCTCGGCCTCCCAAAGTGCTGGGATTACAGACTTGAGCCACCGCGCCTGGCCTGTTTTTTTCAAGATGGAGTCTCACTCCGTCACCCAGGCTGGAGTGCAGTGGCATGATCTCAGCTCACTGCAACCTCCATCTGCTGGGTTCAAGCGATTCTCCTGCCTCAGCCTCCCCAGTAGCTGGGATTACAGGTGCCTGCCACTGCGCCTGGCTAATTTTTGTATTTTTAGTAGAGAGAGGGTTTCACCATCTTGGCCAGGCTGGTCTTGAACTCCTGACCTCGTGATCCACCGGCCTCAGCCTCCCAAACTGCTGGGATTACAGGCGTGAGCCACCGCACCCGGTTGAGGTGTGGTTTTTTGGTAGATCCAGGGTGTACACATGCAGGTTAGTTACATGGAGGTATTGTATAATGCTGAGGTTTGAGCTTCTAATGATCTTGTCACCTAAGTAGTGAACATAGTACCTGATAGGTAGTTTTTCAAACTTTGCCTACCTCCTTCCCTCCCTGCTTTTGAAATCCCTGGTATTTATTGCTCCCATCTTTATGTCCCATGTGCACGCAATGTTTAGCTCCCACCCATAAGTGAGAACATGTGATATTTGGTTTTCTGTTTCTGCATTAATTTGCTTAGGATAATGGCCTCCAGCTGCATCCATGTTACTGCAAAGGACATGATTTTGTTCTTTCTATGGCTGCGTAGTATTCCATGGTGTATATGCACCCACAGTTTCTTTATCCAATCCACTGCTAATAGGCACCTGGATTGATTCCATGTCTTTGCTATTGTGTGGATACTGCTACAATAAACACATGAGTGCAAGTGTCTTTTTGGTAGAAGGATTTATTTTCCTTTGGGCATATACCCAGTAAATGGGACTGCTGTGTCAAATGATAATTCTATTTTTAGCTCCTTGAGAAATCTGCAGTGAGTTTTTGAAGTCATAAATATAAATTTTCCCTTTTTGAATATTTGCTGAAATAATATATTGAAAAATACATACATTCTATGAACTTTAAACTAAGAGGCATTCTACCAAGAAAATGTTACACAGAAAGACATTCTGTATTTTAAAACTTCCAGATGTATGACTATGGTTGAGAACTGAATTAGTAAGGATGTTCTTCGGGCTGCAGTAATAGAACATTCTCGTTAGAGTGGGTATTCATAGCCAGAAATCAGTCCAGAGCTGCCGTAACTCCAGCAGCCTAACAATACAACCAAAGGCGAATGCCATTCCCACCTGCTTTATGTTTTACCACATTCATGGCATTGGTGATGTGTCTGCTCAGGGTCACAGGATGGCTGCAGTAGCTCAGAGCACCACATCTGCTGTCAACAGAGTCCAAAAGCAGAAAGGGAGGGAGCTTGTATTAGTCTCTTTTCATGCTGCTGATGAAGACATACCTGAGACTGGGTAATTCATAAATATAAAGAGGTTTCATGGACTCACAGTTCCACATGGCTGGGGAGGCCTCACAATCACGGCAGAAGGCGAAAGGCAAGTCTTACACGGTGGCAGACAAGAGAGAATGAGAGCCAAGTGAAAGGCGTTTCCCCTATAAAACCATCAGATTGGCCGGGTGCAGTGGCTCACGCCTGTAATCCCAGCACTTTGGGAAGCCAAGGTGGGTGGATCACCTGAGGTCAGGAGTTTAAGACAAGCCTGGCCAACATGGCGAAACCCTGTCTCTACTAAAAATACAAAAAATAGCTGGGCATGGTGGCGGGCACCTGTAATCCCAGCTACTCAGGAGGCTGAGGTGGGAGAATTGCTTCAACCTAGGAAGTGGGGGTTGCAATGAGCCAAATTAAGAGGCAAAGCTCAGACACCATTGGTCACCATATTTCTTTATCTTTGAACCAGAGAACTAGAGAAGGCAGAGAGACAGAGAGAGAGAGAGAGAGAGAGAGAGAGAGAGAGGATATAAATACCCAGCCATAAAAGGGAAATGAAGAGAGTGTGGAGAGAGAGAGAGAGAGAGAGGATATAAATACCCAGCCATAAAAGGGAAATGAAGAGAGTGTCCTGGCAAAGTCTGTACCCCCAGCTTTTGCACTGGGACCCTGCCATATTCCTGTTCTTGGGTTCCATGAGCTTCTCTTTTATCCTTATAATAACTGTCTTCCACCAGGTGCGATAGCTCATGCCTGTAATCACAGCACTTTGGGAGGCTGAGGGGGTATGGATTACTTGAGGTCAAGAGTTCAAGATTAGCCTGACCAACATGGTGAAACCCCATCACTGCTAAAAATACAAAATTAGCTGGGCATGGTGCTGCACACCTGTAATCCCAGCTACTTGGGAGGCTGAGACAGGACAATTGCTTGAACCCAGGAGGCGGAGGTTGCAGTGAGCCAAGATCGCACCATTGCACTCCAGCCTGGGCAGCAAGAGTGAAACTCCGTCTCAAAACACAACACAACAAAACAAAACTCCATCTATCTCATTCAAGCTCATTTGAGTTGGTTTCCTGCTACTTGTGAATCCTAAGTAACACAATTTGCTAAATGAATTAATTATTGGGCATAAGTCAGATGGGAAAAGAAAGAGAATGGTCATTGCCTTCACTATTGTGTATAAAACAGTAAGCAGAGGGACTGCATTGAATTCAATCTTGTGAACCAGGACTCAAGCAGAGCAAACCAAATTCAAGAGAAGGAAACATGTAATCTATTTATGTACACGGAGGTTTTGGGGGTCAAACGGGTTAAAAGGCATGCATGCGCTTAAAAACTGAAATATGATAAAATTTTACAATAAACCCAAATAGACATTCTTGGAGGAAAAAAGACTACAAAAACCCCAAACCACAGGCATTATCAAGAACCTGATGGCCAACATTCTGTAGCTGTCATCATCCCCTCGAATGCCCAGACCTCTTCTGCCTTCCGCATGAAGAGCACTCAGCCCCACGCTGCCAAAGCACCTGGCCCATCTGCATTCTGCAGGTGTGTTCAAAGTCATTCAGCTTCTTGTTTCTTGTTTGCCCTACCTGAAGACACTCTCAGGCTGTGTGAAGGACACCAGCAGGCCACTGTAGGGTGACTCTTATGACTGAATAATGCATGAAGTCAGCAGTGGCCGGGGGAGCCTCCCCAAGTGGGTGGTGGGTTGAGGACAGGGTCTGGCCTCCATCTGTGGGGACCTGGCTTTCCAGCCGTGAGACCTTTCAGATTGATAGCTCAGTCCATATGGAAGAAGTACCTTTGGTATGTTTTCTTAAATGTTTCTTAGCTGGGCTGGAAGTGGGTATGGATTGACAAATTAGACAATAGTGCTTAACAGTTTCATGGGATGCTCATGTCCCATTCATCTCATAGGGGCTTCACTATAGCTCTGGGGGTACAGGGATCATGTTTGTTATCTATCATCTATTGATAGGGAAAGTGAGACCCTAAGAAAATATGACTTGCCCGTGAGAGTCTTCTGGGATGACTTAAAAAAAATACTCCTAGATTAACTGAATTCACAAGATGTTCTGTTTTTAAGGCAAGTTGGAATTTAAGAATGATTTCTCTAGAAAAAGTTTGGTATTCTTGGCCAGGCGCAGTGGCTCACACCTGTAATCCCAGTACTTTGGGAGGCCGAGGCAGGTGGATCACCTGAAGTCAGGAGTTCGAGGCCAGCTTGGCCAATATGGCAAAACCCCGGCTCTACTAAAAATACAAAAATTAGCCGGGCATGGTGGCAGGTGCTTGTAATCCCAGCTACTTGGGAGGCTGAGGTTAGAGAATCACTTGAACCCGGGAGGTGGAGGTTGCAGTGAGCCGAGATCATGTCACTGCATTCCGGCCTGGGCGACACAGGAAGACTCTGTCTAAAAAAAAATAATAAAAAAATTAAAAAAAAAAAGAAGAGAAGGTATGGTATTCTAATTCCCAAACCTGTCTGAACCAAAATAAACTAGAAAGATTTTTAAAAAGACAAAATGCTGGAATCCATTTCTACAGATTCTGATTTAACCTGGGCCAGGGTCTGGGGATCTGTAGTCCTAGAAATTTCCCCAGGGGTTTCTGAGGAGTTGTAAGATGTGGGAACCACTGTTGGATTAAGGGAAGGCCTGGTGTGGGGGTCAGGCTGCCTGCATCCAGTCATGGCATCACCACTGACTCCTGGGGCCTCACTTTCTCCATTCATACAATAAAGAGACTGGTTTAAAATAGATGATCTCAAAAAATCTCTGCAAATCCTTACATTCTATATGGTCTTTTAAAAGTTGCCCATACAGGGCTGGGCTTCACAGAGCTCTGGTCCCTGAAGGCTCTAGAACAAAGAGAACCTTGATGAAAGTGTCAGAGCTGATGTTGTTGGCTGTATTCCCAACATCTGTTCTCTCTTCCCCCCATCTAGTAAAATTCCAGTTTTGTGCTGATATCCCTTCCTCTCCCATGCAGTCATGTGCTTGGGAGGAAATTGACGTGCCTTTACTATATAAGCCAATCAGAATGATTCCATCTTCCCAGTCATGGTGCTTGATCATGGGCATGTGACCCATTTCGGGCCAAAAAAAATTGAGGGAAGGTTTGTTAGGGGCTTCGGGAAAGGAGGGTCCTCGCTGTTCTGGAGAGCTTCTGAAAGTGACCCTCTATCAGTGAATGTAAACAGGGAAGCCAACAGCCCTGATTCTCTTGGCAGCCATCTTGCAACCAGCTTTCTGACGCATCTCACTGTTGCGTGCAGAATGATAGCGCATCAGTCAGGATGAGTCCTATTAGCTGCTTAACAAACAAACCCCAAATCTCAATGACTTTAAACAGGTTTAGTACTTGATCTTGTAAACCCCAACTAGGAGTCTGGAAAAAAACTTGCACAAGGGTCTAGTGAATGGTGTTCCCCCAAGATTAATATGCTCAAGTCCTAATCCCCAGTACTTCAGAAAGTGAGGTACTGGAGATTTGGTCTTTAAAGATGTGATTAAGTTAGCATGAGGCCGTTAGGGTGGGCCCTGATCCAGTCTGACTGGTATCCTTCTAAGAAGAGGAAATTATGACACACAAAGAGACACCAAGGACATACACACACAGAGGAAAAGACTCTGAGGACAAAGCGAAAAGGTGGCCATGTGCAAGACAAGGCAAAACCATACTGCAGACATTTTGATCTTTGGGCTTCTACCCTCCAGACCGCTAGGGAAGAAATGTGTTATTTAAACCACACAGTCTGTGGTATTTTGTTATGGCAGCCCTGGCAACTGAACATGTGGTAATTCAGGGAATTACCTTCCTCTAGGTGGGTGGTTCTGCAATCCCCTTGGACTTTGAGGTCCTCTGGATCTGGTTGGCAGATGAGGGAAGGCACAATGGAGGCATGCGTGTGGGTGGTCTCTGCATACTAGACTTGGAGGTGATGCCCTTGTACCCACATTCTACTAATTAGAACTGAGTCACATGGCCACATCTACCTGCAAGGGAGGCTGGGAAATGTACTCTAGGTGTGTGCTCTGGAAAAAGAGGAAATCGGTTAGTGAGTATCCTATTTCCAACAGACAGAGAAAGCTCTTGAATATTTGATGGCAAGGCAGACCCAACAAATCCATCTACCCAGGAGTCTGCTGTACTTCTGACTTCCAGTTATGGGAGCCAATCCATGTTCTCATTGCTTAGGCCAACTTGGGCTGCTGTTCCCATTCGTTACAGCTGAACACATCTTAACTGACACAGGTGCAAGCTTTCTCTTTCCTCCTCCTCCCCACCGGCCATAATTGCTTTCATGGCAGCATTGCAGGACTAGGAGATGAGTTAGGGGCAGGGCTTTCACTTAGAGTGAAAAGCAGACTTTGTCATTCTAGGTAAAGAGGACCTGGGCCCTTCTCTCCTGATGAAGTCGTGGGACAGAGAGTGATGTCCTATAAGATGATTCTTAAATCTGATATTATAAGGCCAAACACATAGAACTTAATTGAACAATTTAAAACCTTATCTTCTATACCCATATATCTCTCTTCTACAAATCCCAATATCTGGCACGTCATAGTTAACGAATATTTGTAAAATGAATGAACAAATGAATAAATGAAGATTTTCCTTGACTTCTTTCAACACCATCTTCCACCTCATCTTCATTTTCTCATTTTTTATTTTAATTTTTTATTTTTTGAGACAAGGTCTCACTCTGCTGCTCCAGGCTGGAGTGCAATGGTGTGATCTCAGCTCACTGCAACCTCTGCCTCCTGGGTTCAAGCAATTCTCCTGCCTCAGCCACTGGAGTAGCTGGGATTACAGGCACGTGCCACCACCATGTCCAGCTAATTTTTTGTATTTTTAGTAGAGATGGTGTTTCACCATGTTGGCCAGGCTGTCTCGAACTCCTGGCCTCAAGTGATCCCCCCGCCTCAGTCTTCCAAAGTGCTGGGATTACAGGCATGAGGCACTGCATCCAGCCCACTTCATCTCCTATTCCTCCCCTTCACATGTCCTCCATTCCTGCCAAATGGGTTGTGTGTGTCCCACTCACTAGGGTCTTTCTCTTTGTCTACATTCTTTCCTCTGCTTGGAGAGCCTTTCCTCTGTCTCTTTCTGGCCCAGTCTTGCCTGTTACCACCCCAGCGAAAGGGCCTGCTTTTCATGAACAGTGCCAGAGCCTTCCTAGCAGGCTCTATCTCTCCTTCCCCATCTCTGCCTCTTCCTTCTCCTACGCCACTTGTGCAGTTCTGCAGGCTCTTGTGGTTCTTTGTGCTCTTTCTGCATGTGTCTGTTTCCTCCAGTAGAATGAAAGCTCCTTGAGGGCAGGCATAGCCAGATTCCTACACATCCTACATCCTAGGACCTCGTTCTATGCAGAGGAAGGCTCAGTGACTGCTTCTTGGAGTTGAAAGAAGCAGGTGGACTGACAAACCTCATCCTGTAGAAAATAACCAAATAGCCCGAGCTGCTGAATTCATCGTTTGCCATTTGAGCAGATGATTCCAAATGTCTTGCCTGCTCTCCTTTTCCTATTAATTTTTTTTACTGTGGTAAAAGATATATAACATAAAATTTGTGGTTTTAACCATTTTTAAATATACAATTTAATGGCATTAAGTACATTCACAAAGTTGTACAACCATCATCTTTGTCTATTTCCAGAAGTTTAAAATCTTTTCCTACAGAAACTCTATATTCATCAAATGACGACTTCCCATTCTCCCCTCCTCCCAGCTCCTGGTAACCACCACCCCACCTTCTGTCTCTATGACTTTGACAACTCTAGATGCCTCATGTAAGTGGAATCATGAAGTATTGGTTCTTTTGTGTCTGACTTATTTTACTTAGAATAATGTTTTCAAGGTTCACGCATGTGGTAGCATATATCAGAATTTCCTTCCTTTATAAGGCTGTATAGTATTCCAGTGTATGTATATACTACATTTTGTTCATCCATTTGTCCATCTGTACACACTTGGGCTGTGTCCACCTTTTGGGTATTGTGAAGAATGCTGCTATAAACACTAGCATATAAGTATCTGTTTGAGTCCTGCTTTCAATTATTTTGGGTAAACACCTAGGAGTGGAATTGCTGGATCATATGGTAAGTCTTCTGAACTTCTTAAGGAACTGCCATACTGTTTTCCATAGCAGCGACACCATTTCACATTCCCACCATCCCTTTCCTATTTTTAGGCCGGAATTCATCCTCTGCCACAGCTCTCCAGCATCTCCAATTCATCTCCACTCCCCAAACATCCACCCTGTGTACAAAGCAGATGCGCTTGTCCCACTTATTAGAGAAAAAAGTTGCATTAATAGTTAAAAGTGTGGTGTTATGGCTGGCTCTGGCAGCAGGTGATTGATGGCTTCCATTACACCCCATTAGATATTTTATTCTTGTTAAATGAAGAGCAGCCAACTTTGTCAAGTATTTTTAGTTCCCTCTGGTCTTATTGGTCCTATCTATTCTTCAGGACGGCCTGTAAATGGCCACATATGGCTGCGTGTCTGCAGGACGGATGGCCGTGCAGCTGGTGTTCATTGGCCACCAATTTACCCCGGCCCCCTTCATTGTGAACCTGACAGCGCCAGGGAGCCTTGTAGATCTAACCAAATATATCTATTTTCTAATTGTCTATTTATCACCTTCTGGGGATTTGTGGGCCTCCTATCTGAAGGCAAAGGGGGGATGGCCTTGAACAATGATCCTTGTCAAGGCTCTCGCTTGCTCTAAATTAGGGCCTAGTTGCTAAATAACTAATTTAGTCCTGCTATCAAGCTGAAAAAGTGGGTATTCAGTGCAAAGTGCCAGCTGGGGAATTGATTATGTCTTCTCTCAGCGAGTGTGATAAACCTGCCGCCGAGCCACTGTGGAAGGCTGCAGACGGCTCCCCGGGGGCAGCGGCATTTCATCACGGAGAATTGGCAGAGGGGCCAGGTTCACTCCCTGCGTGGCAGCTGAAGTCTGGGGCACCAGGTCTGCCCGCCACAGCGCCCATGGGAGTCTTCCCTCACGGCACCCCCCTGGTTGGTGGCTTCTGCTTAGAGGTGTGGGGACGTGCGCATCTGTCAGAGGCAGGGACGAAGGTGAGAATCGGGGAGGGGAGAGGAAGGTCGTCCTGACAGCCCCAGTTTCCAATTAGAGTGAGATTATTGAAGGTGGCCCAGGCTCAGGGTGGGGGAAGTGGCAGGAAATAGATGGGAATAGGAGGTACTTAGGAAAATGTATTAGTAACAACTCCCAGATTCTGAGCAGAGAAGGAGGGGTAGCTGAAAATAGAGAGTTAAGGTTTACTGCTTGAGAAATCTAATCATGACAACAACAACCCTCATTTACTTAGCCCTCCCCTCCACCAGGCACCAGGCCAGCCACCTCCAGACCCAGGATCTCCTGGAATCCTCTCAATATCCTGGCAGGTTGGGGTTTCCACCCCAATTTGTACTTGGAGAAAAGGAATTTCAGAAACATCACCTAATCACCTTGTCTAAGGCTGAACTCTGCCTGGAAATACCTTCCTCACTCAAAATCTTTTAATGCCTCCATCATTCCTTTGTTCAACTGATTTTCATCACATGCTCTTCTGAGTGCTGAGGGCTGGGGCAGTGAATTAGGTAGACAAGGCCCTGCCTTCATGGACCTGGTGTTCTAGTTGGTGGGGGGCAGATCAAGCCAGTGGTTCTCAACACAGCTGGACCCTGTGGAGAAATAAAAGGAAAGTAATTTTTAAAAATATGTATTTCAATACGCAAATGTTTGGTCGTAACTACATGAGAAAGCACGGTGAAGAACTCAGGCATTTACATTTATTTATATTGAGTGTTTGAATGTAAGAAGAAAGATAATATCCTACGGAATGCTGATGACATTTTCTCTTTATCTTTGACATTTTGAAATAAGGGCTAAAAAAAGTATATTGGTAAATATACTTAGAATTGCCTTCAATGTGACAGACACAGATACAGACCGATAGAGGGAGAGAATCAGTGACTCAAATACCATGAATGGGGTTGCCATTGATGATGCCATTTTCTGAAATGACAAAACTCTGAGTTGAAGGAAGTGAAATAATCTTTCAAAAAAAAGAAAAAAGAAAAAGGAAAAACTGAGCCAGACAGGGTGGCATGCACCTGTAGATCCACTACTCAGGAGGTTGAAGCAGGAGGATCACTTGAGGCTAGGAGTTTAAGATCAGCATGGACAACATAGCAAGACCCGTCTCTAGAAAACAAAACAGAACAAAACTAAAAAACTAAATGTTGGTTACATTCCTGGAAAAGTCAGCGTAAACTGAACACAATCCATGCCTTGCAGGATGTCTAGTATCTCGGTCCCCCTCCCTCCCAATCACTGTGATGGTTAAAATACAAGTAAATAAACAATAAAATAATAACGCTGTTACTACAATGATCAAAACAAAACTGGCTGACGGGATCGAGAGAAGACAAGGAGCTACACTGCACTGAGAAGTCAGAGTTTCTGACTTGGGTTACGTGGTCCCTTTAAACCCAGATGGTCCTGGGGAGGAAAAGACAAAAGCATCCTTTGGAGTATTCATTTCTCCATGAGGGAAAAAGGAAGGTCTGGAATCTGGCTGGTCTGGAAGCCCAGAAGACCTGGATTGGATGCTGCTCTACCAGTTACCGGGTGACCTTGGGCAACCCACTTTTTCTTTGTGAGCCTCAGTTTTCTCATCTGTCAAATCAGGAGAGTGATTATTACATTGCTTTCCCTTTAAGTTAATGAGAAATCCAAAGTGATGGGAACAAGTGCTTTAATCACCATAAAATTCAAAGTGGCCTTCTTGGTAATGGGAAAAATGAAAACTCAAAAGCCTCCAAAAAAGGGACTGGTTTTTAAAAAGCATGGCACAACCAATTCTACTGAACATTATGTAATCATTAAGATGACATGAAATAATAGTTAATGCCATAGAAAGATGTTCATGGAGTGTTAGGTCAGAAAAGCAAGTTGCAAAATAACATGGAAAATACGAACCTATGATTATAACCAAAAGAGTGAACAAATGAAACACCAACCAACAACACAGAAATAATTAGAAGAATTTATATCAAAACAATAACTGAAGTTATCTCTGGGAATTAGAGTTGATTGTAGTGGTTTTTGCTCCTCTGTAAAATGAACTGTATCTTTTTTATAATAAGAGAAACAAGCCATGGACATGATTTTTAAGATGCTTGTCCCATGCTGACACCCTTGCTATAGTCACTGGCATGGTGTCTCAGTGGGTGGCTAGTTTAGAACTAAAGCTTATTTTCTTTCTTGCAATTTTGCATGTGCAAAGATTGTGGTCACTTGCTGTCCAGGGAAAGCTGTGTCCTCCCAAGGAGAGATTGGTTCTCTTTGTAAATTACATTCTTGTATTAGTCTGTTTTCACATTGCTATAAGGAAATACCACCTGAGACTGGGTAATTTATAAACAAAAGAGGTTTAATTGGCTCACAGTTCTGCATGGCTGGGGAGGCTTCAGGAAACTTGCAATCATGGCAGAAGGGGAAGCAGGCACATCTTATATGGCAGCACGAGAGAGAGAGAGAGAGAGAGAGAGAATGTAACAGAAGAACTGTTAAACACTTTTAAAATTGTCAGATCTCATGAGAACTCACTCACTATTATGAGAACAGCATGGGGGCAACTGCCCCCATGATCTAATCACCTCCTGTCAGGTCCCTCCCTCAACTCCTGGGGATTACAATTCAGATTACAGTTCGAGATGAGATTTGGGCGGGGACACAGAGCCAAACCGTATCAGTTTTCTACTCTCAGCACATGGGTTGGCTGGCTCCAGGTTCCTACTGGCAGTGTGTAACATGTACTGGTTTCTGGGCAAAGAACTATTATTTTAATCCTCATGACACCCTATGAGGTAGGCATTATCATCCCAATTTTATAGGTACAACAGTGAAGCCCAGAAGGATTCAATGACTTGCTACTGATCATATGCCTTCTAAATAGAAGAACAAAGATTTGAACTGGTATGTCTAACTCCAAAACTAGCTCTGAGTCGCTGGGCAGAAGTTTGTAACCACTAGGGAGACTAATTATTGGCCGGGTTTTCATGTCTCTATAAATGCTATTGGAAAATGTCTAGAGCTTTAATTTCCTCATGGCTATGCACATAAACACCCACTTCACAGCCTGGCTGGGAGACTTAGCAGGGTGGCAGCAGAGGAGGCTTGGTGCACTGTTTGTGCAGACGTTGCACCTGGTCAACGTGGCTTCCTTTCCCTGGCTGGGGACTGGGTAGGGATTACAGCCCTTGCCACTGGGCTCTCTCTCTGCCCAAACTGGAATCCAGTACAGGGGTAGGTCAGTCAGGAGAGATTCCAATGAAGGACACTGAGGACCCTGGAGGGCAGCCCTCCATAAACCCCAACCTGGGAGAGAGGATCTTGAATTTAGCCAAAGACTTCAACTTCCAACTTCATCCACTCACCCATTATGTCTCAAAAAAGAGGAATTTACCTTCTATTCAAGTCCTTACCAAATCCCTCCTGTTACAGACCTTACTCTCAATCACTTAATTTTGACCCACAAAGCACTGTTTGGGAACAGTATATTAGTCCAAAGTAACTTCAATTGATCCTATATTTCAAATGCTTATAAAGGTCACTTACTGGAGCAAAAATGGAGATGGAAACACGAAGCATAGATTTAGTCATTTTTCCTTATCATTGCAAGTGTTGGATGTTGTAAACAAGCCTTTTAATGATCCCTTTAAAAAACAATACACTAAGTGCTTCGTTTGCAGAGCTCATGAATAGCAAATGGGTACTTGGGGCTAGGAGTATCATTTCCAGTGACAGCATCATCCACGATGCAAAACGTCCTGTATCTTAAATGACTTAGATGGAAGTGAAGATGATGCGCTCTTTAAAGCTGTGCTAGATGACTCGAGAAGTGGCTTTTAGTGATGACAAAGATAATAATGTCAAAGATGTACGTGAAGAGTGAATACAGTTGGTTCAGGAATTAAATGTGAACATGGAAAAAAAGCAATGTTTCTAAATGTAATTAGCCAAAGACTTTATAGTCGTATTTTAACTTCTGATTAACACATTAATTTATGACTACATTGGTATGTTAATGTATTTCATGTGAGTGAATTTAAATGTATGTATAACTGAAATTTTAAATTAATTAAATATTATAAGTAGAACTTTGATTATCTCATCTATATTTTTAAAAGTTTATACATGCAAGTTGGTCAAAAGCTTTGTTCTGGACCTTTCCATTGGGAAAAGGCAGATCTCTCTATGCTTGGGGTTGTCACATGGTTAGGCATATTTACTGTAGGCCTACTATGTACCAGGTGTGGTACTAGCTGCACAGTGAGGGAGCTTGGGTGAGGGAGAAACGAGCTCAAACCATCACCTGAGTCTCCCAGGGCCTATGTGGGAAGAGGCCTGATTGAACCCCTTCATTTGCGTGACAGGGAGGTTGCTGGGGCCTAAAGGGAGGTAAGCACTTGCCCAGGGTTACACAGAAGAAAACCCAAGTTCTTCAGCAAGGAAAAGAATGACAGCAAACTTCCAGGCGTATCTGGTCTGGTAGTCAAAGACCATCTTTCTTACATAGCAATGTCCCTACCTCTGAGCCTGAGCAGGGTCTAAAGAGAAGCAAAGAACAAACACATCCAAAAGAGAATATGTTTTCTTCTGTGCAGAGGATACATTCAGTTGCTGGGGCAGGCTAGTGTTTAAAATGGAGTTGACAACATCAAGTGGGGCTAACCATTTTTGCTCAATGCAGCCTAAAACAATTTTGAAAATCTATGTCCTTTCTTGAACATTTAAGTTGATGTTTAGAATATTTTATAACAATTTAAAATAATTATAAAGGATGTAATATCTGGCATATAATAAATATAGACATTGTAAGATAAAACTCCTGCATTTCTGCTTTAAATGTGTCCAATAAAATACAGCGATCATAACAATTTGATACCCACAGTCATCCTTTTAAAAAATACACGAATGAGCTCTTATTTAACAGTAGGAAATTATATTTCCAATCCACTTCCCCCACAGAATTTTATCCTAATGTAATGTGTTTTTATGCTTGAAAGTCTTTTATTGATTTTCCTATCATACTTCTCCACAACAAAAAGATGTATATAAATTGAACTTTTTATTTCTTATGAACACAAGCCTCTAAGTATTAAAAATTCTTTTGGATTGAGTTATCATCTTAACTATTAGTAATACAAACTTGGTTAAAATAAGATGAATGTACTGCAAATTTTAATGACTCATTATTAAACAGTTAAAATTTATTGAAAATGTTTCTCTTAATAATATGGATGGGATCAGAATCTTGTCATACAGCCAGGAAGGCTGTGCACTACAAAACCCCAGAGAGTCATTCACATTGGCTGTGATGTAAATAGCAACCTCTGGAGTATTGCAGTGGACAACCTGCACTGCTGTATGTGGTGGCCCTGGATTTGGGGAGTCGGGGTTATAATGAATGATTAAAGGTGACATTGAGAAGAACATTTGTCGAATCATCCCTTTATTTGACCCCAGAAGTTTTGACTCAACAGGACAATTTACAGTAATAAGATTCAGTGTGAAAAAGACATATAGCACAAAGAGGAGTCTCTTTGTACCATAAAAGAAGGGAATCATGGATGAGGAGGTGGGAGTAGAAAACTGGCACGATGTTTCTACCACAGACAGATCAGTTTTAGGAAACAGTTCGTATGGAAGCTGAAAACTAGGAAATTAATTCCTTTAAAGTTATCTGTGCTGGGAATCCTCTGGAAAGTATACGACCGTGAACCTCTGGAATAACTCCACACCCAGGTGACAGCGAAGGTGGAGCTGTCCGCAGTGCTGACTGGACAGAAGGCTTCCTACCATTAATTAGCCAGAGCCTCTGCCCCTTGGTCTTGGTAGGCCCTCTCAGCCGGGACCCCAAATCCACAGAGCCCACCACAAAGCCCGACCCTAATTGAGGGCCTGGTAGATACCACATCCTATACTACGGAAGAACATACTAGTGTCCACTTGTTTAGAAGTAATTGCCAAGCAACAGTCTCAGCATTTTATTAATCTCATTGAATTCTCCCTGAAAAACATAAAGTAGGTACTATTATAGCCATTCTGCAGATGATAAAACAGAGGCCAGCTGATATTAAATAACTTGCCCAAAGTCAAACAAATGTATGTGGAGAAGGAGGCTTTCAAACCAAGCCTGGGTCAGCCTAGCTCTGAAGCTTGAGACCCTTTCTATCTCACCATGTCTCTTTAAAACAGGATGGAGAATGAAGCTACTGTATTTATGGGCCTACTATGAGCCAGGTACTTTGCACACTGTCAAATTTAAATCCCACTCAAGGCTGGGCGTGGTGGCTCACACCCGTAATCCCAGCACTTTGGGAGGCTGAGGCAGGCAGATTACCTGAGGTCAGGAGTTCAAGACAAGCCTGGCCAACATGGCAAAACCCTATCTCTACTAAAAATACAAAAATTAGCCAGGCATGGCGACACATGCCTGTAGTCCCAGCTACTCAGGAGGCTGAGGCAGGAGAATTGGTTAAACCTGGGAGGTGGAGGTTGCAGTGAGCTGAAATCACGCCACTACACTCCAGCCTGGGTGGCAAAGTGAGACTCCATCTCAAAAAAAAAAAAAATTAGCCAGGCATGGTGATGTGTGCCTGTAATCTCAGCTACTCAGGAGGCTGAGGCAGGAGAATTGGTTAAACCTGGGAGGTGGAGGTTGCAGTGAGCTGAAATCACGCCACTACACTCCAGCCTGGGTGGCAAAGTGAGACTCCATCTCAAAAAAAAAAAAAAATTAGCCAGGCATGGTGATGTGTGCCTGTAATCTCAGCTACTCAGGAGGCCGAGGCAGGAGAATCACTTGAACCCAGGAGGCAGAGGTTGCAGTGAACCAAGGTGGCACCACTGTATTCCAGCCCGGGCAACAGAAAAAGACTCTGTCTCAATAAATAAATAAATAAATAAATCCCACCACAATTCTGGAAGGTAAATCCTGTGATCTCCTTATTACAGATGAGGAAAATGAAGCCCAGGGCAGTAAGGAGTAGAACTGGAGTTTGGCCCTGGGTACATCCATCACCAAAGAGAAGCCTCTCTCCCCTCCCATAGACCAGCACTCCAGCCACTCCAAGCCCATGACTGAGCACAGTCCAGTACTACAAGTCCCTCGGTAGAAACTACCTTGGGTTTCCCTAGGAAGAATAGGCATATAAAAGCAACAAAGCCACAGCTGGAAACTTTGGCCTCTCAGTCCATTTGGCCCGGCACCATATTTCACACAATTATTTCAAGAATGCTCTGGGCCCTGGCCATCTGCCAGGTACTCAGCTAGGTGCTGCAAAAGGCACTAGGGATGAGAAAAAGGTGGCCCCTGACCTCAGTTGCTGCCACTTGACATACAGGCACATCTAAAATTCCAGGAAGACACTGGTCAACATAGAGCCACGGGTGTTAGAGGAAGGAGGTATGGATCCTGATGAGAGAATTGAGAAGGTTCCGTGAACTTGCCAGAATTTGAACTAAGAGGTCATTGTTTAGTTGATTCAGTCAAAACAGACAGTTTAATCTGAAGGATCTAAAGAACTGTGACCATGTGTTCTTAGCATGGCGTGCACTGCCTGAGCCCTTCTAGACCGCTGCTGATTGGGCAAGTCCTAGGTCATGCCTATGCAGAGCTTGGAGCTTAATCGTTTATTGGGCAATAAACTATACTTTGGAGTCTAAAGTATGGCAACTGTCACTAAAAACAACCCAGAGAAGATGGAAGCACAACTTCCCTTGATCCACATGTGGCATTCATGCAGCATAAGGACTTGCACCCACCTAACTGTGTGGCCTTAGGCAAGTCACTCACTCTCCCTGGACCTGAGGTTTCTCATCTATAGAAAAAGGGCATGGAAGGGATGATTTCTCAGGGACTTTATACTTCTAAAGTCCTGTGCTTCAAATGCCACAGTAAATTTAGAAGCTTTGTGGAGCTGTAGCCCATCTGATATTCTCCCCAACCTGACCTTTTCTTAAATTCATTTCATTAATTCTCTTATTCATAAGAATGCATTTTCATTTCATGGTTCCTATGTTTAGTGCTTTCTCCTGACGATGCTTCTCTTCCCCGGTATAATTTTTTGTTCCATTAATTTCCAAGGACCATTTTGCCAGATCAGAGTGTTAAGAATCATTCACACCTCTTCCATTTGTCTAACCAACCGCTCATCCATTTCTCTCCAGAAATAATTGTATATGGTTCAATAAGTTTATTGTTCAAATTTGTTTACACTTCAGGATGCATCTCATCAGGATTTGCTATAAAGGGTGGAAGCCAGCTTCCAATGATCATTATTATATCTATTTTTCCAAGTTTTTCAAATATTCATTTTCTTCATCCTCAGGAGCTGCTTTTTCCTCTCTCTGTTTATTTTTCTTTCATAGTGAAGGCAGACTTTTTTTTTTTTTTTAAAGCACCCATTCTTTTAGGTATTTATTTGCCTCTGTTTCTCTGACTCTCCTGGGTGGGATGCTGGCCTTTTTCTGTTTGCAACATGACTCTACCTTGATTCTGAAAAGTTCCCTATGAAGGGCTCACTGGGTCTTTGTGGCTCTATCAAGCTGTGGACCCAGTAGGCAGGGGATGTCTGAGAAAGGAAAGAGGGGAGAGAATGAAAGGGACCAGGACAGCAAGGACCAGGGCTGCAAAACAACTCCCGAACTAACTTAGGCAAACAATTCCAGGAATCTAGAAAGCAGAACAGACCGGGTGAGCAGACCGGGAAAACAAGCCCTACCCCTACCCTACCCCTACCCTGCAAGCCCCTGATAAACGTCATCAGTGTTTCAAAATGTAAACCGCCCTACCCCTACCCTACCCCTACCCTGCAAGCCCCTGATAAACGTCATCAGTGTTTCAAAATGTAACCAAAATACCAGAAATGGCGGGAACCGATCATAATCAGCCAAATCACCTTGTTCAAATGTCAGCCAATCCTAAGTCTGATGTGTACAAAATCCCCTATGACTCTGTACCTGTTTACCCCTGACCATAAAAATGCTGTCTGGAGCCCAGTTAAGGAACTTTCCCGCTCGTCTCATGACTAGTGAGGAAGTTCCAGGTTCAAACCTGTAATAAAGATCCTTGCCGCTTGGCTTTGACTCCGGACTCTGGTGGTCTTCTCTGGGGAATAAGCGATCTGGGCATAACAAGAAGAAATAAATAGAAGCAGAAATGAAAGCCTGGGAGCAAGAACAGAAGCGAGATTTTATAAGTGGTGATGTTGCCCAGTCTCAGGACAAAAGGCAAACCAGCTACCAAACTAGATCCAGGTCTGCCTGCTCCTGGGCTCTCCCAGGGGTGCACTGGCATGGTGGATAAGAGCTTGCAGGTCTGGAACCCCAGGTCGGTTCCAGCTGCGTCCCACTGATTAGCAGCTGAGCATCATGAGTAAACTCCTTAACCTGTGCCTCAGTTCCTCAGCTGTAAAAACTGGGATAATAATAGTTCTTGTTTTGTAGGATCATGTGGGGATTTATTTATATATTCATTTACACAACTGTTTTTCAGGTTCCTACTATGTGCCAAGCTCTGTACTAAGCACTGGGAATATAGCAAAGGGCAAAATCCAGCCCCCACCTCTGTATTTCCGGAGTTGTGGTCAGGGTGCCGTGGCATATATCCATCTATTAACTACTTATGTAAAATGGACAGGTACTGATAGGGAGTCCCCAAAGACCTGAATTCAGGGAGCCCTGGGAGTGTTTCAGGTGAGGAGAGGGGAGAGCACAGTAGGCAAGGCAGGTGAGGTGTGATAGAGAGGTGGGGAATTCAGCAGAGGGGGTGTAAGCTGCCTGCATGGAGTAAGTACTGCTCCGCTTCAGGAATTGCCCCTGTGAGTACTTTAGTAGGACTGCAGGCTCTTCCCAGGGGCCATAGCCATTGCCCTGAATAGGAATGGAGCTATTGGTTACCTCCTGACCAACTGTGGGTCATCAGTGACAGGCTCTAGAGGAAGGGGCTGGGGTCAAGGGTCCCAGTGGTGGGGGCACTAGGATTCTGGATGTCCCTGAATGGGTCCAGCTGCAGGAGGGTCTGGAGTGAAGTGAAGCATGAGACAGGGGCCATGTGATGGTCTCAAACTATCCTCAGGTGTGGTTCATACCTTTCAGCTTGTATCAGAACCACCTGCAGCTGCAGACAGCTGAGCTCCATCCCTGGAGATTGGTTTATCAAGTTGGGCCAGGACCCACGAATCTGCATTGTAATAAGATCCCTGGGCTGGGGATTCCACCGAGAAGCATTGGACAGCAACTTAGCCTTCTGAACAAACTTGGGCCTTGTCTGGATTCCTGCAGTCTCAGATGGAGTTGCTGAGAAGTTTCTTTCAGGAAAGGGTCCTTGCTATCTGGGTCCAAAAGTGCTAATACTAGCAGCCTTCCTGAACCTGAGAACATTGAGCTCCTTTGAAATCCATGTAGCAGCGTGAAATGGGAATTAAGGAGCCATAGCCTGGTCCATCATTTCAATGAAGCCGCAGGAAAACCTGGCCAGATGTTCCCTCAGCTATGGGAAGAGCCCAGCAGATCCAATGAACATCTAGATCTGGCACCCACTGGTGAGAGACATTTGGAGAAAGAGGGACATTGGCAGCTTCCTTGGCACAGAAGAGTGGAGGGGCCGTTCATTCAGAGAGGACCCAAGCCCTGGGAATTCCTGCCAGGCCTAGGGGCCCAAGAGCTGGGGTGGAGGCCTGTTCACGGGTGCAGGCCCTGGAAGAGGTAGAGGCTATGTGGAGGGAGCAGGCACAGATGGGCAGGAGGAGTGAGGGACTCTTGATCTTGGTGATCAGGTGATCAGCTACCCTGGTTTATCCTAGTTTTAGCACTGAAAGTCCCACGTCCCAGGAGCCCCTCAGACCAGGGCAAACCGAGATGGTTGGTCACCATACTTTACTTGGCAACAAGGGAACTGCATTGTACTGGAAGGCTGGATTTCTCAGTGGTTACAGCAGACACTATGACCCCTAGAGCTGGATGTCGATTCTGGCTCTTCCATTACTGTGTGATCTGGGGCAAGTGTTTTAATTGCTCTTGGTTTTAGTTTCTGATCTGTAAAATGGGAATACTATTTCCTTCACAGGAGGATTGGGGCAGGGGTAAATAAGATAATGCATGTAGAACCTTAGTTAGCATAGTGCTTGGTATGTTTATTTATTTGACAAATATGTTTTGGCCACTATGACTCTATTTTCCCATATTTCATTGAATCTAAGATGCCATCAATTAATTGCATACTGAACAATGATTGGCCTACTATGAAGGAAAAAATGCTGCCCATTACACTTTGACTTATGATGGATTGCAAATTATATTTCAATTTCAGAAATATTAAAATGTGAAAAAAAATACCCACCTTAGAATCAATGAACCAGGTACCATGCCGGGAACGTCCAGGCTATGGTGGTGAATAAGGCTGTTGAAGTCTCTGCCATTGCTCAATTTGCAGCTCAGCGCAGGCTTCTGGGTGGAGACACGTTTCTAAGAACTCCTGAGGTGTAAGTATGTCTCCTCAAAGAATGTGGCAGGTATCCTATGTTCAATTTAAAATGTCAGATGTGAGGGAGAGTTCCAGGCTGTATGGGGCACTGGAAGAGAAAATTCTGGGTTTTCATGGTCACATGATTGCTCTGGGACCTGGGGCCAGTCAGTTGCGCTTTCTGTGTCTCCGATGTAAACAGAGGGATTGATTCTAGCTCTGAGGCCTTCCTGGTTTCAACCTTCAGGGACTCTGTAGGGTCCCCCAGGTGGCCAAGTCCCCCTCTCCCAGTTGCAGGAAGGGCTTCCTTCTGGATATATGGTCTGTCAAGGGAATGCACCTCTCCCTGGGTGAGCGCCACTCGCTGCCAGACTGGGATGGGTGGGAGTGGTGCTTGGGGTGGGATAGGCAGGGGAAGCTCCAGGTGTCAGGTTACACTCCTTGCAGAGCACTTCTGGGCCTGAATGGGAGCCAGTGAGAAAGTCCTGCGTCTCCACCTCTGTTTCTACCGCTGGGTTTTCACAAGGGACATGTGGGGAAATTCCATCTGCCAGGCCTCAGAACCGGTCCGTGGAACCATGACGGCACCTTCCCCCACTCGGTGTGCCTGATTAGCCTCCAGAGGAGGCTTCTGGAAGGTGAGCTGGTGGGGCATTTCTGCCTTGTTGTAGGCGATGTGAGGCCAGCACAGACTCCAGGGAGAGCAGCCAGTTTCTACCTAGTCCTGAAAGCAGCACTAAGTTAAATGCTCGCGGGGGTGGGGTGGGAGGGTGGGAAACCCAAGGCTGAGAATACCGTTTGTCTAGAGTGAGACCCGCGGAGCAGTCAGGGGAGGCTTTCTGAATCTCATTATGTGACGCTGTGAAGCCTTGAGGCCTTGGGGTGCCAGCTAAGGGGGGAAGTGCTCAGTGAGGGCCGAGGGAGGGGCTACCCCTGGGGTCCCTCCTGCTGAAAGTCTGGAGTGGTCGTGGGGATGGGGGCAGAATTAGAGACCTGTCCCAGGACCCTGACTGAGGGTAGAAAGTTATTCCACGTTGGGAGGAGGCTGGGGGCTGATGCAACACTTGAAAATAGATATTTATCATTTTTTTTCTGACTACATAAATACTAGAAAATCTAGAAAAATAGAAAAAAATCCAAAAGAATAAAATAAAAATCACAGCAATCCAATAATCTAGAGTCAACTTCCTTTGACATTCTGGGGTATTTTCTATCAGAATCTGTTTTCTAAACACAGGCCTAGATCTTACATTTGAAGGGCCCAGGGCAAGAGTACAATTGGAGGTCCGCATACCGTGTGTTTAAATATTTAATATTTAAATCATTTTTTCTAAGAAAGATTTTCTTCTAAAAGATTCAAAATTATCTGTTAAGACCAAAAGGCAAAATTCAAATTACAATGAGTAAATATTAAAAATTTAGATGAAAATTATTTCTGTAAAGTAGACATGAAAAATTTTAAAAAACATTTGATTACATTCCATTAGATATTAAAAATAGCACAACTATGCTATTTGAATGGCCAGGGTCCAGTGTCCATAGCTGTCAATGTAAAGAACTGATATACTTCATACATATTATGTCTAGACCTACACACAGGCAAATTTAAGAGTACAATGAATCGTTTGCTATTGCAAAATATTCCTCCGCTGTTAGGTGCAGCTGTTGCAGATATGCTGCTAATTAGTGAGTACCTCTGGAAGCACGAATTAGAACATGAAGAAAAGCAAGGAAATGGACAGTTGGCACTGCTAGGATACTATACCTTGTTATGTATGAAAATGTTGCATTCCATGCTACCTGAGAGGAAGTTTTTGACAAATTAATTTGTCTGTTCTCTTACATGCTTAAGCACGTCCACTACTCAAATTTTCCCTGTACTCTGAAGCATCGTCCATCTCTCATGCCAGCCACAGCACAGCCTACATGGTGTTGTGGCATTGGGTTTCAATCCCTTTTGTCTCAAAGACAGAGGGCAAGAGCTGGAGACACATTTCCTGGGTCTTGATGATGTTAGTCCCAAGTTAATATTTAGGGTTACGCTATGCAGCACTGAGCACCAGGTTGCAAGTAACAGAAGTGCCTATGTCTTCCTAATAACTATTTGCCTATGTGTGTTTATGAAATGCCGAACACTTTGAATTGTGAGAGCTAAGGCACGGACCACACTTACCCAGGTCTAAGGTCTAAGCATGTGTATGTGTGTATAAAACTATGTATATATTTAATTTAAAATTAATTTATTTATTTTAATATTGTAAAGTCTAGTTTTAAAAAATACATGTATAGAAAATTAGTGCTAAATAGTGAGTACCTCTGTAACCACAAATTATATTTTATATGCACAAGGAATTTTAAAATATTAGGAATGTACAATATGTATTATTTCCTCAGTTTTCTAGCATGATTTTTTCTTTATAAACATCTTCTAAAAATTTATTTTTAATGATTATACAGTATTCCACAAAACAGATATGTCATTACTTATTTATTTATTGAGATGAAGTCGCACTCTGTTGCCCAGCCTGGAGTTCAATGGTGTGATCTCGGCTCACTGCAACCTCCACCTCCCGGGTTCAAGCAATTCTCCTGTCTCAGCCTCCTGAGTAGCTGTGATTACAGGTGCCCGCCACCATGCCCAGCTAATTTGTGTATTTTTAGTAGAGATGACTTTTCACCATGTTGGCCAGGCTGGTCTTGAACTCCTAACCTCAAGTGATCCACCTGCCTTGGCCTCCCAAAGTGTGAGCCACTGCGCCTGGCTGTGTCATCATTTATTAAGGCAGTCCTGTCATGGTTGTTTCCAATTTTTCTCTACTATCAACACCACCACAATGAACATCCTTGTGTGCATCTAGGATACATTTCTGGAAGTGGCATCCCCAGGTCAGAGCACATACATTGTGTATATTTAGTTGAATCAGGGAGCAGCCCCTTTAAAAAGACCCAAGTTGCATTGATAAGCTCTTTTATTTTTTGTTTGTTTAGAGTTGGTCCCAGGTAGACCAAAGCCTGCAGGCAGTACTAGAATTGGCCCAGGGAATGGGGTCTGGAGTTACGGTCTGGATCCAGACTGTCTCTGAGCTTGGGCAAGTCCCTTCCCCTGTCAGGGCCTCAGTTTCTTTATCCATTCAAAGAAGACTCATTGGTACTGATCTAGCAAGAAAAAAAAAAAGGAAAATAAAAAAAAGAACAAAGAGAAGTCAGAGTAGGTTGCAGAGTCCTTGCAATCAGAAACGCTCTGATTCTGGGAGGCTTTGCTTGCTGGGTAAGTGGAGCCAAGCCCCAGGCTCTGGGGCTCTGTACCTAAGACCATCCTGCCCCCTGCTGGCCAGTTGCCAAATGCCAGCTTTGTTCCTGACTCCCACAGGGAGATTCCCCAGAAATTTGCTGGACTCCCAGCAACTCAGTTGCCCACTGTGAAAGCAGCAGGTTACAAGAGCATGAGAAGTGAGCACCGACATTGCTACAATTCATTCAGCTGCTGTTTGATTTCTGGAAATTACATTCTTTGGGCTGTGCTTCCAAATGTCTCATTTCATTCCTTTGTTCAGCAAATGGTTCCAAGTTCCTCCTTTGTGTCAGGGCTATGTTAGGGGGCTGGGGACACAGTGTTTGCCTGCAAAAAATGCACAGGCTAAATAGGGCCAAAGAACTGGCCATAGGTACTACCGTACAGAGAACAGAGAGGGGCACAGAGAGAAGGCTTCAGATGTTTAATTATTAGGCTATTGCTGGGCTTTCAAACCCCTGATCCTCATCTGTCTAGATAAAGAGCATAACTAGATGTATACTGGGTTGAAGAGCATCCCTCCTTAAAACTTGTCCACCCAGAACCTGTGAATGCAATACAGAGTCTTTGCAGATGTAATCAAGTAAAGATGAGGTCATGCTGGTGGGCCCTAATCCAGTGATGGGTGTCCTTATAAGACAGGAGACAGAGACCCAGAGAGACGTGCCAAGGAGAAGGCCATGCGAAGGCACTCAGAAATCCCAGAATGACGGGGATTGCCAGGAACCACCAGCAATTAGAAGAGGCAAGGAAGGATTTCTCCCCTGGAGCCCTCAGAGAGACCATGGCTAGCTGACACCTTAATTTTGGACTTTGGGCCTCCAGAAATATGGGACAATACATTGATGTTGTTCTAAGCCACCCAGTTTGTGGTAATTTGTTGCAGCAGCCCTTAGAAACTAATGCAACAAACTCCTTGAGGATGAAAGTTAGCAAACTGAGGTGTACTAGTAATCTAAGTGAGTGTGTGTGTCTGTGTGTCAGGGTGGGAGGAGCTGGAAGTCTCAAGTTGCAGCTTCATCTCGGCTGATTGGCTGTGTGTCCTTGGGTAAGTCCCTTCCTTCCCCTCTCTGGGCATTGGTTTCTTGGTCTATATAGGAAGACATTAGACTAGCCCAGTAGCTTTTGCAATTAATTCTGCTGCTGTTTCATTTCCGAAAACTGCATTATTTGGGACAACACCAAAACCCTTTTCTCTCTCTCTCTCTTTTTTTTTTTTTTTTTTAATTATCAGGGCCCTTTTTTTTCCTCAAACAAAAGTAAACATATTGCCCTAAATATAAACGAGCACAGCTAACCTGTGCCAGGCACAGGGTCCTGGGGCTGGTGAAGCACTTTTGGGACTTCCTGACCCTTCTCCAAGAGCACCACAATTGTGCTGGATCCTGTACTGGCCCTCTGGCATTCAGAAGGTGACATCCGATGTCAAATAACGTGGGTAAACCCAGAGTGAGTCCCTTTCTTCATGATTTAACAGGAAGGTTTGTTTAGTCCTTGGGGTATATGAGTCTGGATCACAGAACTTTTATGTGGACTCAGGGAGGGTGAGTGTATCAGTTTCCTGTGGCTGCTGTAGCAAATGGTCACACAGCTGGTGGCTTCATCCAACCGAAATTTATTCTCTCGTAGTTCTGGAGGCCAGAAGTCCCAAATCAGTCTCACCGGGTGGAAACGGAGGTGCTGGTGGGGCCATGCTCCCTCTGCAAGTTCTAAAGGAGAGTTCTTTCCTCACGTCTTCCAGTCCCTGGTGGCTGCCTGTGTTCCTGGCTTGGGGCCACGTCTCTCCAATTTCTGCTTCTGTGGCCACACTGCCATTTCCTCTGCCTGTGTTAAATCTCCCTCTACCTCCCTCTTATGAGGACACCTGTGACTGTCTTTATTCCCCTACCCCAGCCAGATAATCGAAGATCATCTATCTCATTTTCAATTTAACCACACCTGCAGAGTCTATTTTGCTGTATAAGGTAAGTGCACTGTCTAATCTGGGAATTAGGCCCTGATACTGGGGCCACCATTCAGTGCACTATAGAAGGTGATGTATCCACAGTGAAGCCCATGGCAGAGACCAACTCTGTCAGTCTCCTCTCTTATTCTCATTACTCCCACCCTCCTTCTCTGCCCAGGAAACAAGCTATAGAAGGCATTTGGAGCCCTTTTTTGGGTAAGGAGTGGAGGTGGGGAGAGAGGAGGCTGTGGCATTGTTTGCCGGCCAACCTGCTGGGCAGCTCCTGGCTGAGCTCAGGGCACAGGAAGGCAGAGCCATTCCCACGGAGAAACAGAACAAGGCCCAACCTGGCAGCCATGTCTGGAGGTAGCCCTTTGTCAAAAGTTCATCTGACCAGGGAGAGAAAGTGCATACTCAGAATTAGTTCTTGTGCAAGGAGCTTCCCCATGCCATGTAATCCTCTCAAGAACCCTCTGAGACAGAGGTTATGAGGACCACTTTACAGATGAGAAAACAGGCTGCGGGAGGGAAAGTGACTTTCCAAGGAGACATAGTGTTAAAAGAAAAACTTCAGCTGAATTAAATGTAAAGGAATTTAATTGAGCAATGAGTCACAGCAGATTCAGAGAGACTCCAGGGATGCCTCCTGGTCAGAACAAATTTATAGACAAAAAAAGGGAAGTGACGTACAGAAATCGAAAGTGAGGTACAGAAACAGCTGGATTGCTTACAGTTTGGCGTTTGCCTTATTTGAATACAGTTTGAACACTCAGCAGTCTATGAGTGGTTGAAGTATGCCGCTGGGATTGGCCAACACTCAGCTATTGTTACAGGCGCATACTTCTAAGTTAGGTTTTCAATCTTGTCAGCCTGTTAAGCTAGGTTACAGTTTGTCCACAAGGACTCAAATGCAGAAGTATGGAGTTCTGGCTGGGTGCGGTGGCTCACAGCTGTAATCCTAGCACTTTGGGAGGCTGAGGTGAGTAGACCACTTGAGGTCAGGAGTTCGAGACCAGCCTGGCTAACATGGTGAAACCCTGTTGCTTCCAAAAATGTAAAAAATTAGCCAGGCGTGATGGTGCGTGCCTGTAATCCCAGCTACTCGGGAAGCTGAGGCAGGAGAATCGCTTGAACCCAGGAGGCGGAGGTTGCAGTGAGCTGAGATTGTGCCACTGCACTCCAGCCTGAGCGATAGAGTGAGACTCCATGTCAAAAAAGAAGGATGGAGTTCTTCTCAGGCCATATTTAGTTTGCTTTAACAATAGCTAGTGAATGGTGGTGCTAGAGACCAAAGCCATCACTGCCTGCAGGTTTCAGAATATCTGCTTGGGTCTGGGTTTCTGCTGCTCTGAGCTAAGCAGCATGCTGTGAGCACGGGGTCAGACACTGGACTCGGGTCTGGGAGCAGAGCCTCTCTTTGTCAGTGGTTCTACTGTGGGCAGGTTATTCCAGTTCTCAGAGCCTCTGTTTCCTTGTCTATAGTGGGCTGAGAATCCTTGACCTAAGTCCTGGGTTAAGAGGTTCCAGGGAACACGTATTCAGGAAAGCCTTTGGACACCCACTGCCCACAGAGGAGGGGTTGCAGTTCTGGTTTTCCTGGAGCAGCAAGCTGTGGGTGGCCTTCCAGGAGGAACGGTGCTGAGAACAGGGCTTGTGGGTCTGGCCCCGACAAGGTGAACGGACCCCTCCAGAGGTAGCCGGCAGGCAGGGAGGTGCCTCCAAAGCAGTCTAGCTCTAGGGGATAGCCATTCAGGGTAATTCAACAGACATTCAGTGGGTCCCATTCTGGGACAAGCTCTGACTGGGTGATGATGACAAGACGTGGTGGTCCCCACCTTCAGCAACCTTTCCAAGAGAGATGGGCAGGTACATAGCTGTAAGGGAAAACAGGGCATGATCAGGCCTGGCGGAGTCATAGACAAGCACGTGGGACACAGAACAGAGGCAGGGCCCGTGGGTGGCCAGTGACATTATGATCCACTATGTAGTCCGATTTCTTTAGCTCCTCCAGTTTGTTCATCACTTTCATCCTGGGGACAGAGAAAGAATAGTTATTATTGCCATAAATAACTTTTATTGCTTTAAAATTAAAACTGTAATGGCTACCATAGAGCATGTAGAAGATGCATATAAGCAAAAAGAAGAAGATAAAAAACATTTACAATCCCATTGCTCAGTTGTCAGTCTCATTGCTCCATTGTCAATATTTTGGAGTATTTCTTTCTTTCTAAATTTTCTCCATAGATTTTACTCTGCGTACTGTTTTTTAGCCTTCTTTTTAGAAAACCTAACAGCAAATAATTTTGTGTTACTAATGGTTTTGTGAACCTATGTGTTTAACTGCATATACAATATTCCATCAAATGGTTGTGTCACACTTTAACTAGCCCCTAATGATCAGATATTTGGTTTGTTTCCTTTTCTTTTTTTCACTATTACAAGCAGAATCTGGAATAAAATTCCTAAAATTTTTACATCTTTGTTCATGAAGTTAATTATTTCCTCCAGACAAATTCCATAAATATATATATGTATAATTTGAGACAGGGTTTTGGTGGGGCAAGGTGGCTGATGCCTATAATCCTAGGTCTTTGGGAGGCCGAGGCTAGGAGTTCGAGACCAACCTGGCCAACATGATGAAACTCTATCTCTACTAAAAATGCAAAAAATTAGCTGGGTGTCATGGCACACGCCTGTAGTCCCAGCTACTCGGAAGGCTGAGGCATGAGAATCACTTGAACCCAGGAGGCGGAGGTTGCAGTGAGCTGAGATGGAGCCACTGCACTCCAGCCTGGGTGACAGAGTGAGACCCTGTGTCACCCAGGCTGGAGTGCAGTGTCGTGATCATGGCTCCCTGCAGCGTCAGCCTCCCGGGCTCAAGTGATCCTCCCGTCTCAGCTCCCAGTTAGCTGGGATCACAGGAGTTTACTACCACACCCAGCTGACTTTTCTGGATTTTTAGTAAAGACAAAGATGAGGCCCCGCTTTGTTGCCCAGGCCGGCCTTGTTCTCCTGGGTTCAAGCAATCCTCCTGCCTCAGCCTCCCACGGTGCTGGCATTACAGGAAATCCTCCAAATAAGTTCCTATGTTTGGAGTTGAACATTTTTTTCTATGTTTAAGGCCATATGCATGTGTATATTTCCCCATTCTTCCATCGGTGAGTTTGTGTTTCCCTGATAGATTTCTAGGACTCTGAAGCACTAGACGGAGGATTATGCCCCCACTCCTACTGTATTGCTGAGGAGGCTGAGGTTTGATGAGGGTAAATGACTTGCCCAAGGTCACTTGGGCCAGTAAGTACTAGACGGAGACGCCAGCCCTGGGCTTTGGAGTCCCTCTCTAGTACTTTGTCCACTGCGTCACACTGATAGATGACCCTCTCCTATGGTTCTGGGGGAAAAAATCAAGCCTGCCTTGTTTCAATTTAGTCTTGATTCTTAAAATAATCTATTCTCTAACATACAGTAGGGTTAGCAGAGAAAATATGTTCTGCCACTTATTGCTAAAGGAGCTGGAGATCCGCGGTGGGCTGTGACCCTTTAAGAGCGTGCCCTTCGTGCTGATAAATCAGGCCCTGGCAGGCTGTGCGGAAGATTAGTGCTGACGGGTGTGGAGACAGTTAGTGCGATTATTAACAGGACACTGTGGCTGGGGATGAGCTGGCTCTGTGTGCATGTGAGCACCTGGATCCCCAACCCAGGGGCTAGACTCTGAGAGCAGCCTGGACTGGAGTACTGTCCGCCAGCCCAGCCCAGCCCCAGGGATGGCTCTGTAGCTCTGCAGTGCACATGCATCCACCCCACTCTGCTCTGTTGGTCTTGTGGCCACTTGCAGTGCCTGGCGGATAGAAAGAGCTGGATCCTGCATCTGGTGCTACATGGGTTTACGTTTGTCCATAAGCACCTCCCTGTTCCCCCCTGCCTCAGTTTCCCCACCTGTTTAGCCAAAAGGTTGGACATAATAGTCTCTAAGGGTTCTTCCGAGTCCAAGTCTGCCTGCCTTCCCCATCTGTCCACCCTGGCTGTTCTTGCCTCTTGGCTGCCTGAGCACCTGAGCAGACACCCATAGAATGTGCTGTTTGGTGGGACCTTACCATCCTTTCACCCAATCTCAGGTCACACACTTTTACAATGTTTGCAAGAAAGACAATTTTATCTTTTTCTACCTGGACTTATATTTAATTTTAATTTTGTGTGTGTGTGTGTGTGTGTGTGATGGAGTCTTGCTCTGTCACCCAGGTTGGAGTGCAGTGGCGTGATCTCAGCTCACTGCAACCTCTGCCTCGCGGGTTCAAGCGGTTATCCTGTCTCCACCTCCTGATTAGTTGGAATTACAGGCACGTGCCACCGTGCCTGGCTAATTTTTTGTATTTTTAGTAGAGATGGGGTTTCACCATGTTAGCCAGGATGGTCTCTATCTCCTGACCTCATGATCCACCTGCCTTGGCCTCCCAAAGTGCTGGGATTACAGGCATGAGCCACCACGCCCGGCCTTATTTTTAATTTTTTTTTGAGACAGAATCTCGCTCTGTCACCCAGGCTGGAGTGCAGTGGCGCGATCTCAGCTCACTGCAACCTCCGCCTCCCAGTTTAAGCAGTTTTTGTGCCTCAGTCTCCAAAGTAGCTGGGATTATAGGCATGTGCCGCCATGTGCAGCTAATTTTTGTGTTTTTAGTAGAAATGGGGTTTCACCATGTTGGCCAGGCTGGTCTCAAGCTCCTGGCCTTAAGTGATCCACCCACCTCAGCTTCCCAAAGTGTTGGGATTACAGGCATGAGCCACTGCGTCCAGCCCTGGACTTACTGTTTTCTTCGGAGTCATTCAGCTGCACTGCAGGAGGGCCATCTCAGTTACTTTGGGATCTCTCTTCCCCTCACTCTTCATCTGCCAGAATTTGTGTCTAAATTTTGGGTGGGAGTTCACTCGGTGCCTTGGCAAAAGAGACTGGGGGCTGCCTGTGTTTTGGAAGACACTTATCTCTGCTGTCAGCCCTTGAGACCCAGACTGCCGCTCCACCATCTCTCATTCTCAAAGCATACTTCTCCAGAGGTAAGAGCAATCTCACCCACTTTAGAGGCTGTTAAGGGGCATGGGAGAATCCAGCTGTCCTCTTCTGCGACAGGAAGCCACAGGACTCCTAAGGCCCTCTCTGCTCAGGTATACCACACATAGCCGTTTCTACTCTGTCCCTCCCACACTACACTTGGCACTTGTGAACTCTGCCAGGCTTGATCCTCTGTGGGCTCCCCTGGGGAAGAGGCCCAGCACTCTCCCACTTGAAGATTCTCCAAATCTACCTGAGATTTTTGTCATCCCTGTAACTCTGGCCTAAGCCTAGGGAAGGGCAGGGTTCAGGGCCTCTCCATCATCCCACCTCTGACATGGTTCTCTCTCCCAGCCCAGCAGGTTTGAAATTTCTTTTAGGTGAAACAAACAAACAAACAAAAAAACAAAAAAAACCTGACTCTGACAAATGATGCATTGTTCCCAGTCCTTTGGTCTGATTCCTTTTTTTGTTGTTCTTTTAAATCTCTCTCTGATTCTGCTAAAACAACTTGATTGCCTATTGCACAATTTGAGTGAGGCAAGAGAAAAAGTTATCAGGAAATATGGAGGAAAACACCTCAGTGTATGGCCCAAATATTATCTGGCCCCATTAAGACGGAGGACTGGAGGCTTGGTGAATCCATGGTGGATCTGGGACTGACCCTTGGGTTACACTCTGCCTTTCTCTGGAGCCATATTCAGGTGCGAGAAATCCTGCTTTTCTTCAAGTGGAAAACATCCTTGTCCATGTGCTTTCTACCCCTCTTGCTTCTACTCTGAGGCCAGACCCTGGGCAGCCAGGGAGCTCCTGTGGGGTTAGCAGTCGCCCAGATGACCTGGCCCAAGAGGACTACTCAGTGCCAGCCCTCTGTTACCCCTGTCCCAGGATCCTGGTCATGACTGTAGCCAGCCACAGAGCTGTAGAGGCCAGGTGAGGGCTGCAGTCTCCTCTCGTCAGCTTTGGTCAGCATTGCAGAGTCAACTTGGAGCCCCACACTTTGTTATTTAAAAAAAACTTTTCTTGCTTACACTTATTATTGTACAAGTAGTGTGCATTTGTTATAAGAGCCAGAAAATAAACAAAAAGAAGAAAATAAAACTCATGTACAATCCTAATATCAAGAGAAAACCGTTTTCAACATCTTGGGGTCCATCATTATCTCTGCATATGTCTTTTTCATTTTTAAAGAAAAGAGATCAGACTGTACACATTATTTTTCATTTAATATACTTCTAAACTATTTTTCTATTTACATGTACTTCTGCAATGTTATTTCCAAAAGCCATATGGTATTCCAGTAGGTGCTGAAATGGAGCAACCACCCCTTATTATTGGAAATATAGGTATTTCTTTCTTTCATATATATACATATATATATACACACATATATGCATATATGTCACACATATGTGTTTATATATAATTATAATTTTAGAGATGGAGTTTTGTCATGTTGCCCGAGTTGGTCTTGAAGTCCTGAGCTCAAGTGATCTGCCCACCTTGGCCTCCCAAAGTGCTGGGATTACAGGTGCGAGCCACCGCACCCAGCCTTCTTTCTTCTTCTTCTCTTCTTTTTGTTCTTGAGACAGAGTCTCACTCTGTTGCCCAGGCTGGAGTGCGTTGGTGCAAACACAGCTCAAGCAATCCTCCTGGCTCCACCTCCCAAGTAGCTGGGATCACAGGTGTGTAACACCATGCCCAACTAATTTTCTAAGTTTTTTTTTTTCTTTCTTTCTTTTTTTTTTTGTAAAGACAGGGTCTCACCATGTTGCCCAGGTTGGTTTTGAACTCCTAGGATCAAGCAGTCCTCCCACCTTAGCCTCCCAAAGCACTAGGACTACAGGCATGGGCCACCCCACCTGGCCAAAAGTATTTTTAACGTTTTAATTTTATTAAACTGAACAACATAAAATTTCTAACATTTGACTGTTCTTGACTTAAAAAATGGCAATTTCATATGATTTGACCAAACATAAATGATGCTGTGGTGAACATACTTGAGACTAATCTTTGCATAATTTTTTTCTGATTACTTCTAGGATTGCATTCCTAGAAATCCACTTGCTGAGTGAAAAGGGATGCATGCTTTTGAAGAGACCCACACTTTAGTACACTGACCTCCTGGCGTGTGTCCAGGGCAGAGAGAGGAAAGGGATGAGGGTGAGAAACCGTTTTAGGAACTGGCTGTTGGGTGTTGGGCTTGGCCATGTCCTGGCTGCTTTCCTCACTAGGCTGTGGCCCTGGACCCGTGGCAGCACAAAGGGAGGAACTCCAACTCTGGAGAGCGATCAGCAGGGTTTTCATAGTGAGACAACCGGTGTTTTGTTTCAGAGATACTGGTTTGGTGAAGGTTCAGCCATTTCAAACTCCATCTAACTTCCACCAATCTTTGAAACTCTACCTGAACTTAGGATCCTCGGAGTCTTGGGATCAGAAACCCTCTTTTCCAGGGAAAGGTGACTCAGTAATAAGACGGCCCTCCCTTCCTGCTCCTTAGAGATGAGGCCTTTCTAAAGGACTCACGATTGCCTCCATGGTTTTGAATGTTTTAAAATGTAACTTGGCCTTGAGGGTGGACCCAGGCCTGGCTGTGGAGTGAGGTTCTGATGGATTCTGGGGCGGCAGACCTCTCGAACCGTCGAAGCGTGCAGGCTGAATTTTAAAAATAATTGTCCTTTTTAATGATGTAAAACATGTCATCTAGATTAAAAAATAAACACACTTTATTACTTTCCCAGTCCTTTCTTCCTCCCTCCCAGGGCCAGATGGGGATTGCTTGAATATTTCTGGCGTATTTCACATATTTAATAACGCCCTTGGAGGTTCTTCCAGAACTGATGAAAATGTGGGATTGAACTCTGCCTATAGACACTGTTCACAGAAAAGAAAGCTGCTGGGGG